>NW_027524164.1:0-35220 GCF_052094955.1 Ictidomys tridecemlineatus | reverse complement strand
CTCTGCTTAGGGCTACATCAACAGCAAACAAACCATAGAGATAGAACTTGAAACTGCTTTATGGTGTCAAGTTTCAAAGAGCTAGCACAAACCGTGTTTGATTTAGAGTTCCAAATACATGTATCCCTATAGGAGAAAACAGAGTGAAACCTCAAAATGAAACCGGTTACTGCCAACGAACGGTTTCACCTAGAAGAACGAAATTTGGCGAGCCAAGTGGGATTGGTGTACTGATCATTACCTGAAAGTTTCATCAAGGTTGGGTGAAAAAGTGTGTGCTGAGATTTCAGGCAACTCGTAGTTTTTTGGAAGCTTGGCAGGCCCTTTCCATGAAAGTGATTCTCGCCAGTCTCTGCTTAGGGCTACATCAACAGCAAACAAACCATAGAGACAGTACTTGAAACTGCTTTATGGTGTCAAGTTTCAAAGAGCTAGCACAAACCGTGTTTGATTTAGAGTTCCAAAATACATGTATCCTATAGGAGAAAACAGAGTGAAACCTCAAAATGAAACCGGTTACTGCCAACGAACGGTTTCACCTAGAAGAACGAAATTTGGCGAGTCAAGTGGGATTGGTGTACTGATCATTACCTGAAAGTTTCATCAAGGTTGGGTGAAAAAGTGTGTGCTGAGATTTCAGGCAACTCGTAGTTTTTTTGGAAGCTTGGCAGGCCCTTTCCATGAAAGTGATTCTCGCCAGTCTCTGCTTAGGGCTACATCAACAGCAAACAAACCATAGAGATAGAACTTGAAACTGCTTTATGGTGTCAAGTTTCAAAGAGCTAGCACAAACCGTGTTTGATTTAGAGTTCCAAATACATGTATCCCTATAGGAGAAAACAGAGTGAAACCTCAAAATGAAACCGGTTACTGCCAACGAACGGTTTCACCTAGAAGAACGAAATTTGGCGAGCCAAGTGGGATTGGTATACTGATCATTACCTGAAAGTTTCATCAAGGTTGGGTGAAAAAGTGTGTGCTGAGATTTCAGGCAACTCGTAGTTTTTTGGCAGCTTGGCAGGCCCTTTCCATGAAAGTGATTCTCGCCAGTCTCTGCTTAGGGCTACATCAACAGCAAACAAACCATAGAGATAGAACTTGAAACTGCTTTATGGTGTCAAGTTTCAAAGAGCTAGCACAAACCGTGTTTGATTTAGAGTTCCAAATACATGTATCCCTATAGGAGAAAACAGAGTGAAACCTCAAAATGAAACCGGTTACTGCGAACGAACGGTTTCACCTAGAAGAACGAAATTTGGCGAGCCAAGTGGGATTGGTGTACTGATCATTACCTGAAAGTTTCATCAAGGTGGGGTGAAAAAGTGTGTGCTGAGATTTCAGGCAACTCGTAGTTTTTTGGCAGTTTGGCAGGCCCTTTCCATGAAAGTGATTCTCGCCAGTCTCTGCTTAGGGCTACATCAACAGCAAACAAACCATAGAGATAGAACTTGAAACTACTTTATGGTGTCAAGTTTCAAAGAGCTAGAACTATAAATCAAACCGTGTTTGATTTAGAGTTCCAAATACATGTATCCCTCTAGGAGAAAACAGAGTGAAACCTCAAAATGAAACCGGTTACTGCCAACGAACGGTTTCACCTAGAAGAACGAAATTTGGCGAGCCAAGTGGGATTGGTGTACTGATCATTACCTGAAAGTTTCACCAAGATTGGGTGAAAAAGTGTGTGCTGAGATTGCAGGAAACTCGTAGTTTTTTGGAAGCTTGGCAGGCCCTTTCCATGAAAGTGATTCTCGCCAGTCTCTGCTTAGGGCTACATCAACAGCAAACAAACCATAAAGACAGAACTTGAAACTGCTTTATGGTGTCAAGTTTCAAAGAGCTAGCACAAACCGTGTTTGATTTAGAGTTCCAAATACATGTATCCCCATAGGAGAAAACAGAGTGAAACCTCAAAATGAAACCAGTTACTGCCAACGAACGGTTTCACCTACAAGAACGAAATTTGGCGAGCCAAGTGAAATTGGTGTACTGATCATTACCTGAAAGTTTCATCAAGATTGGGTGAAAAAGTGTGTGCTGAGATTTCAGGCAACTCGTAGTTTTTTGGAAGCTTGGCAGGCCCTTTCCATGAAAGTGATTCTCGCCAGTCTCTGCTTAGTGCTACATCAACAACAAACAAACCATAAAGACAGAACTTGAAACTGCTCTATGGTGTCAAGTTTCAAAGAGCTAGCACAAACCGTGTTTGATTTAGAGTTCCAAATACATGTATCCCTATAGGAGAAAACAGAGTGAAACCTCAAAATGAAACCGGTTACTGCCAACGAACGGTTTCACCTAGAAGAACGAAATTTGGCGAGCCAAGTGGGATTGGTGTACTGATCATTACCTGAAAGTTTCATCAAGATTGGGTGAAAAAGTGTGTGCTGAGATTTCAGGCAACTCGTAGTTTTTTGGAAGCTTGGCAGGCCCTTTCCATGAAAGTGATTCTCGCCAGTCTCTGCTTAGGGCTACATCAACAGCAAACAAACCATAAAGACAGAACTTGAAACTGCTTTATGGTGTCAAGTTTCAAAGAGCTAGCACAAACCGTGTTTGATTTAGAGTTCCAAATACATGTATCCCCATAGGAGAAAACAGAGTGAAACCTCAAAATAAAACCGGTTACTGCCAACGAACGGTTTCACCTAGAAGAACGAAATTTGGCGAGCCAAGTGGGATTGGTGTACTGGTCATTACCTGAAAGTTTCATCAAGATTGGGTGAAAAAGTGTGTGCTGAGATTTCAGGCAACTCGTAGTTTTTTGGAAGCTTGGCAGGCCCTTTCCATGAAAGTGATTCTCGCCAGTCTCTGCTTAGGGCTACATCAACAGCAAACAAACCATAGAGACAGAACTTGAAACTGCTTTATTGTGTCAAGTTTCAAAGAGCTAGCACAAACCGTGTTTGATTTAGAGTTCCAAATACATGTATCTCTCTAGGAGAAAACAGAGTGAAACCTCAAAATGAAACCGGTTACTGCCAACGAACGGTTTCACCTAGAAGAACGAAATTTGGCGAGCCAAGTGGGATTGGTGTACTGATCATTACCTGAAAGTTTCATCAAGGTTGGGTGAAAAAGTGTGTGCTGAGATTTCAGGCAACTCGTAGTTTTTTGGAAGCTTGGCAGGCCCTTTTCATGAAAGTGATTCTCGCCAGTCTCTGCTTAGGGCTACATCAACAGCAAACAAACCATAGAGATAGAAACTTATTTAGAGGTCCAAATACATGTATCCTATAGGAGAAAACAGATAACAAGAGCAAGGTTGGGTGAAAAAGTGTGTGCTGAGTTTTCAGGCAACTCGTAGTTTTTTGGAAGCTTGGCAGGCCCTTTCCATGAAAGTGATTCTCGCCAGTCTCTGCTTAGGGCTACATCAACAGCAAACAAACCATAGAGATAGAACTTGAAACTGCTTTATGGTGTCAAGTTTCAAATAGCTAGCACAAACCGTGTTTGATTTACAGTTCCAAATACACGTATCCCTCTAGGAGAAAACAGAGTGAAACCTCAAAATGAAACCGGTTACTGCCAACGAACAGTTTCACCTAGAAGAACGAAATTTGGCGAGCCAAGTGGGATTGGTGTACTGATCATTACCTGAAAGTTTCATCAAGGTTGGGTGAAAAAGTGTGTGCTGAGATTTCAGGCAACTCGTAGTTTTTTGGCAGCTTGGCAGGCCCTTTCCATGAAAGTGATTCTCGCCAGTCTCTGCTTAGGGCTACATCAACAGCAAACAAACCATAGAGATAGAACTTGAAACTGCTTTATGGTGTCAAGTTTCAAAGAGCTAGCACAAACCGTGTTTGATTTAGAGTTCCAAATAATGTATCCCTATAGGAGAAAACAGAGTGAAACCTCAAAATGAAACCGGTTACTGCCAACGAACTGTTTCACCTAGAAGAACGAAATTTGGCGAGCCAAGTGGGATTGGTGTACTGATCATTACCTGAAAGTTTCATCAAGGTTGGGTGAAAAAGTGTGTGCTGAGATTTCAGGCAACTCGTAGTTTTTTGGAAGCTTGGCAGGCCCTTTCCATGAAAGTGATTCTCGCCAGTCTCTGCTTAGGGCTACATCAACAGCAAACAAACCATAGAGATAGAACTTGAAACTGCTTTATGGTGTCAAGTTTCAAAGAGCTAGCACAAACCGTGTTTGATTTAGTGTTCCAAATACATGTATCCCTATAGGAGAAAACAGAGTGAAACCTCAAAATGAAACCGGTTACTGCCAACGAACGGTTTCACCTAGAAGAACGAAATTTGGCGAGCCAAGTGGGATTGGTGTACTGATCATTACCTGAAAGTTTCATCAAGGTGGGGTGAAAAAGTGTGTGCTGAGATTTCAGGCAACTCGTAGATTTTTGGAAGCTTGGCAGGCCCTTTCCATGAAAGTGATTCTCGCCAGTCTCTGCTTAGGGCTACATCAACAGCAAACAAACCATAGAGATAGAACTTGAAACTGTTTATGGTGTCAAGTTTCAAAGAGCTAGCACAAACCGTGTTTGATTTAGAGTTCCAAATACATGTATCCCTATAGGAGAAAACAGAGTGAAACCTCAAAATGAAACCGGTTACTGCCAACGAACGGTTTCACCTAGAAGAACGAAATTTGGCGAGCCAAGTGGGATTGGTGTACTGATCATTACCTGAAAGTTTCATCAAGGTTGGGTGAAAAAGTGTGTGCTGAGATTTCAGGCAACTCGTAGTTTTTTGGAAGCTTGGCAGGCCCTTTCCATGAAAGTGATTCTCGCCAGTCTCTGCTTAGGGCTACATCAACAGCAAACAAACCATAGAGATAAAACTTGAAACTGCTTTATGGTGTCAAGTTTCAAAGAGCTAGAACTCTAAATCAAACCGTGTTTGATTTAGAGTTCCAAATACATGTATCCCTATAGGAGAAAACAGAGTGAAACCTCAAAATGAAACCGGTTACAGCCAACGAACGGTTTCACCTAGAAGAACGAAATTTGGCGAGCCAAGTGGGATTGGTGTACTGATAATTACCTGAAAGTTTCATCAAGGTTGGGTGAAAAAGTGTGTGCTGAGATTTCAGGCAACTCGTAGTTTTTTGGAAGCTTGGCAGGCCCTTTCCATGAAAGTGATTCTCGCCAGTCTCTGCTTAGGGCTACATCAACAGCAAACAAACCATAGAGATAGAACTTGAAACTGCTTTATGGTGTCAAGTTTCAAAGAGCTAGCACAAACCGTGTTTGATTTAGAGTTCCAAATACATGTATCCCTATAGGAGAAAACAGAGTGAAACCTCAAAATGAAACCGGTTACTGCCAACGAACGGTTTCACCTAGAAGAACGAAATTTGGCAAGCCAAGTGGGATTGGTGTACTGATAATTACCTGAAAGTTTCATCAAGATTGGGTGAAAAAGTGTGTGCTGAGATTTCAGGCAACTCGTAGTTTTTTGGAAGCTTGGCAGGCCCTTTCCATGAAAGTGATTCTCGCCAGTCTCTGCTTAGGGCTACATCAACAGCAAACAAACCATAGAGATAGAACTTGAAACTGCTTTATGGTGTCAAGTTTCAAAGAGCTAGCACAAACCGTGTTTGATTTAGAGTTCCAAATACATGTATCCCTATAGGAGAAAACAGAGTGAAACCTCAAAATGAAACCGGTTACTGCCAACGAACGGTTTCACCTAGAAGAACGAAATTTGGCGAGCCAAGTGGGATTGGTGTACTGATCATTACCTGAAAGTTTCATCAAGATTGGGTGAAAAAGTGTGTGCTGAGATTTCAGGCAACTCGTAGTTTTTTGGAAGCTTGGCAGGCCCTTTCCATGAAAGTGATTCTCGCCAGTCTCTGCTTAGGGCTACATCAACAGCAAACAAACCATAGAGATAGAACTTGAAACTGCTTTATGGTGTCAAGTTTCAAAGAGCTAGCACAAACCGTGTTTGATTTAGAGTTCCAAATACATGTATCCCTATAGGAGAAAACAGAGTGAAACCTCAAAATGAAACCGGTTACTGCCAACGAACGGTTTCACCTAGAAGAACGAAATTTGGCGAGCCAAGTGGGATTGGTGTACTGATCATTACCTGAAAGTTTCATCAAGATTGGGTGAAAAAGTGTGTGCTGAGATTTCAGGCAACTCGTAGTTTTTTGGAAGCTTGGCAGGCCCTTTCCATGAAAGTGATTCTCGCCAGTCTCTGCTTAGGGCTACATCAACAGCAAACAAACCATAGAGATAGAACTTGAAACTGCTTTATTGTGTCAAGTTTCAAAGAGCTAGCACAAACCGTGTTTGATTTAGAGTTCCAAATACATGTATCCCTATAGGAGAAAACAGAGTGAAACCTCAAAATGAAACCGGTTACTGCCAACGAACGGTTTCACCTAGAAGAACGAAATTTGGCGAGCCAAGTGGGATTGGTGTACTGATCATTACCTGAAAGTTTCATCAAGATTGGGTGAAAAAGTGTGTGCTGAGATTTCAGGCAACTCGTAGTTTTTTGGAAGCTTGGCAGGCCCTTTCCATGAAAGTGATTCTCGCCAGTCTCTGCTTAGGGCTACATCAACAGCAAACAAACCATAGAGATAGAACTTGAAACTGCTTTATGGTGTCAAGTTTCAAAGAGCTAGCACAAACCGTGTTTGATTTAGAGTTCCAAATACATGTATCCCTATAGGAGAAAACAGAGTGAAACCTCAAAATGAAACCGGTTACTGCCAACGAACGGTTTCACCTAGAAGAACGAAATTTGGCGAGCCAAGTGGGATTGGTGTACTGATCATTACCTGAACGTTTCATCAAGATTGGGTGAAAAAGTGTGTGCTGAGATTTCAGGCAACTCGTAGTTTTTTGGAAGCTTGGCAGGCCCTTTCCATGAAAGTGATTCTCGCCAGTCTCTGCTTAGGGCTACATCAACAGCAAACAAACCATAGAGATAGAACTTGAAACTGCTTTATGGTGTCAAGTTTCAAAGAGCTAGCACAAACCGTGTTTGATTTAGAGTTCCAAATACATGTATCCCTATAGGAGAAAACAGAGTGAAACCTCAAAATGAAACCGGTTACTGCCAACGAACGGTTTCACCTAGAAGAACGAAATTTGGCGAGCCAAGTGGGATTGGTGTACTGATCATTACCTGAAAGTTTCATCAAGATTGGGTGAAAAAGTGTGTGCTGAGATTTCAGGCAACTCGTAGTTTTTTGGAAGCTTGGCAGGCCCTTTCCATGAAAGTGATTCTCGCCAGTCTCTGCTTAGGGCTACATCAACAGCAAACAAACCATAGAGATAGAACTTGAAACTGCTTTATGGTGTCAAGTTTCAAAGAGCTAGCACAAACCGTGTTTGATTTAGAGTTCCAAATACATGTATCCCTATAGGAGAAAACAGAGTGAAACCTCAAAATGAAACCGGTTATTGCCAACGAACGGTTTTACCTAGAAGAACGAAATTTGGCGAGCCAAGTGGGATTGGTGTACTGATCATTACCTGAGAGTTTCATCAAGATTGGGTGAAAAAGTGTGTGCTGAGATTTCAGGCAACTCGTAGTTTTTTGGAAGCTTGGCAGGCCCTTTCCTTGAAAGTGATTCTCGCCAGTCTCTGCTTAGGGCTACATCAACAGCAAACAAACCATAGAGATAGAACTTGAAACTGCTTTATGGTGTCAAGTTTCAAAGAGCTAGCACAAACCGTGTTTGATTTAGAGTTCCAAATACATGTATCCCTATAGGAGAAAACAGAGTGAAACCTCAAAATGAAACCGGTTACTGCCAACGAACGGTTTCACCTAGAAGAACGAAATTTGGCGAGCCAAGTGGGATTGGTGTACTGATCATTACCTGAAAGTTTTATCAAGATTGGGTTAAAAAGTGTGTGCTGAGATTTCAGGAAACTCGTAGTTTTTTGGAAGCTTGGCAGGCCCTTTCCATGAAAGTGATTCTCGCCAGTCTGTGCTTAGTGCTACATCAACAGCAAACAAACCATAGAGATAGAACTTGAAACTGCTTTATGGTGTCAAGTTTCAAAGAGCTAGCACAAACCGTGTTTGATTTAGAGTTCCAAATACATGTATCCCTATAGGAGAAAACAGAGTGAAACCTCAAAAAGAAACCGGTTACTGCCAACGAACGGTTTCACCTAGAAGAACGAAATTTGGCGAGCCAAGTGGGATTGGTGTACTGATCATTACCTGAAAGTTTCATCAAGATTGGGTGAAAAAGTGTGTGCTGAGATTTCAGGCAACTCCTAGTATTTTGGAAGTTGGCAGGCCCTTTCCATGAAAGTGATTCTCGCCAGTCTGTGCTTAGGGCTACATCAACTGCAAACAAACCATAGAGATGGAACTTGAAACTGCTTTATGGTGTCAAGTTTCAAAGAGCTAGCACAAACCGTGTTTGATTTAGAGTTCCAAATACATGTATCCCTATAGGAGAAAACAGACTGAAACCTCAAAATGAAACCGGTTACTGCCAACGAACGGTTTCACCTAGAAGAGCGAAATTTGGCGAGCCAAGTGGGATTGGTGTACTGATCATTACGTGAGAGTTTCATCAAGATTGGGTGAAAAAGTGTGTGCTGAGATTTCAGGCAACTCGTAGTTTTTTGGAAGCTTGGCAGGCCCTTTCAATGAAAGTGATTCTCGCCAGTCTCTGCTTAGGGCTACATCAACAGCAAACAAACCATAGAGATAGAACTTGAAACTGCTTTATGGTGTCAAGTTTCAAAGAGCTAGCACAAACCGTGTTTGATTTAGAGTTCCAAATACATGTATCCCTATAGGAGAAAACAGAGTGAAACCTCAAAAAGAAACCGGTTACTGCCAACGAACGGTTTCACCTAGAAGAACGAAATTTGGCGAGCCAAGTGGGATTGGTGTACTGATCATTACCTGAAAGTTTCATCAAGATTGGGTGAAAAAGTGTGTCCTGAGATTTCAGGCAACTCGTAGTTTTTTGGAAGCTTGGCAGGCCCTTTCCATGAAAGTGATTCTCGCCAGTCTTTGCTTAGGGCTACATGAACAGCAAACAAACCATAGAGATAGAACTTGAAACTGCTTTATGATGTCAAGTTTCAAAGAGCTAGCAGAAACCATGTTTGATTTAGAGTTCCAAATACTTGTATTCGTATAGAAGAAAATAGAGTGAAACCTGAAAATGAAACCGGTTATTGCCAACGAACGGTTTCACCTAGAAGAACGAAATATGGCGAGCCGAGTGGGATTGGTGTACTGATCATTACCTGAAAGTTTCATCAAGATTCGGTGAAAAAGTGTGTGCTGAGATTTCAGGCAACTCGTAGTTTTTGGAAGCTTGGCAGGCCCTTTCCATGAAAGTGATTCTCGCCAGTCTCTGCTTAGGGCTACATCAACAGCAAACAAACCATAGAGATATAACTTGAAACTGCTTTATGGTGTCAAGTTTGAAAGAGATAGCACAAACCGTGTTTGATTTAGAGTTCCAAATATATGTATCCCTATAGGAGAAAACAGAGTGAAACCTCAAAATGAAACCGGTTACTGCCAACGAACATTTCACCTAGAAGAACGAAATTTGGCGAGCCAAGTGGGATAGGTGTACTGATCATTACCTGAAAGTTTCATCAAGATTGGGTGAAAAAGTGTGTGCTGAGATTCCAGGCACCTGAAAGTTTCATCAAGATTGGGTGAAAAAGTGTGTGCTGACATTTCAGGCAACTCGTAGTTTTTTGGAAGCTTGGCAGGCCCTTTCCTTGTAACTGATTCTCGCCAGTCTTTGCTTAGGGCTACATGAACAGCAAACAAACCATAGAGATAGAACTTGAAACTGCTTTATGGTGTCAAGTTTCAAAGAGCTAGCACAAACCGTGTTTGATTTAGAGTTCCAAATACATGTATCCCTATAGAAGAAAACAGAGTGAAACCTTAAAATGAAACCGGTTACTGCCAACGAACGGTTTCACCTAGAAGAACGAAATTTGGCGAGCCAAGTAGGATTGGTGTACTGATCATTACCTGAAAGTTTCATCAAGATTGGGTGAAAAAGTGTGTGCTGAGATTTCAGGCAACTCGTAGTTTTTTGGAAGCTTGGCAGGCCCTTTCCATGAAAGTGATTCTCGCCAGTCTGTGCTTAGGGCTACATCAACAGCAAACAAACCATAGAGATAGAACTTGAAACTGCTTTATGGTGTCAAGTTTCAAAGAGCTAGCAAGAACCGTGTTTGATTTAGAGTTCCAAATACATGTATCCCTATAGGAGAAAACAGACTGAAACCTCAAAATGAAACCGGTTACTGCCAACGAACGGTTTAACCTAGAAGAGCGAAATTTGGCGAGCCAAGTGGGATTGGTGTACTGATCATTACCTGAGAGTTTCATCAAGATTGGGTGAAAAAGTGTGTGCTGAGATTTCAGGCAACTCGTAGATTTTTGGAAGCTTGGCAGGCCCTTTCCATGAAAGTGATTCTCGCCAGTCTGTGCTTAGTGCTACATCAACAGCAAACAAACCATAGAGATAGAACTTGAAACTGCTTTATGGTGTCAAGTTTCAAAGAGCTAGCACAAACCGTGTTTGATTTAGAGTTCCAAATACATGTATCCCTATAGGAGAAAACAGAGTGAAACCTCAAAATGAAACCGGTTACTGCCAACGAACGGTTTCACCTAGAAGAACGAAATTTGGCGAGCCAAGTGGGATTGGTGTACTGATCATTACCTGAAAGTTTCATCAAGATTGGGTGAAAAAGTGTGTGCTGAGATTTCAGGCAACTCGTAGGTTTTTGGAAGCTTGGCAGGCCCTTTCCATGAAAGTGATTCTCGCCAGTCTCTGCTTAGGGCTACATCAACAGCAAACAAACCATAGAGATAGAACTTGAACCTGCTTTATGGTGTCAAGTTTCAAAGAGCTAGCACAAACCGTGTTTGATTTAGAGTTCCAAATACATGTATTCGTATAGAAGAAAATAGAGTGAAACCTCAAAATGAAACCGGTTACTGCCAACGAACGGTTTCACCTAGAAGAACGAAATATGGCGAGCCAAGTGGGATTGGTGTACTGATCATTACCTGAAAGTTTCATCAAGATTGGGTGAAAAAGTGTGTGCTGAGATTTCAGGAACGTGAAAGTTTCATCAAGATTGGGTGAAAAAGTGTGTGCTGAGATTTCAGGCAATTCGTGGTTTTTTGGAAGCTTGGCAGGCCCTTTCCATGAAAGTGATTCTCGCCAGTCTCTGCTTAGGGCTACATCAACAGCAAACAAACCATAAAGGTAGAACTTGAAACTGCTTTATTGTGTCAAGTTTCAAAGAGCTAGCACAAACCGTGTTTGATTTAGAGTTCCAAATACCTGTATCCCTATAGGAGAAAACAGAGTGAAACCTCAAAATGAAACCGGTTACTGTCAACGAACGGTTTCACCTAGAAGAACGAAATTTGGCGAGCCAAGTGGGATTGGTGTACTGATCATTACCTGAAAGTTTCATCAAGATTCGGTGAAAAAGTGTGTGCTGAGATTTCAGGCAACTCGTAGTTTTTTGGAAGCTTGGCAGGCCCTTTCTATGAAAGTTATTCTCGCCAGTCTCTGCTTAGGGCTACATCAACAGCAAACAAACCATAGAGATAGAACTTGAAACTGCTTTATGGTGTCAAGTTTCAAAGAGCTAGCACAAACCGTGTTTGATTTAGAGTTCCAAATACATGTATTCGTATAGAAGAAAATAGAGTGAAACCTGAAAATGAAACCGGTTACTGCCAACGAACGGTTTCACCTAGAAGAACGAAATATGGCGAGCCAAGTGGGATTAATGTACTGATCATTACCTGAAAGTTTCATCAAGATTCGGTGAAAAAGTGTGTGCTGAGATTTCAGGCAACTCGTAGTTTTTTGGAAGCTTGGCAGGCCCTTTCCATGAAAGTGATTCTCGCCAGTCTCTGCTTAGGGCTACATCAACAGCAAACAAACCATAAAGGTAGAACTTGAAACTGCTTTATTGTGTCAAGTTTCAAAGAGCTAGCACAAACCGTGTTTGATTTAGAGTTCCAAATACCTGTATCCCTATAGGAGAAAACAGAGTGAAACCTCAAAATGAAACCGGTTACTGTCAACGAACGGTTTCACCTAGAAGAACGAAATTTGGCGAGCCAAGTGGGATTGGTGTAGTGATCATTACCTGAAAGTTTCATCAAGATTGGGTGAAAAAGTGTGTGCTGAGATTTCAGGCAACTCGTAGTTTTTTGGAAGCTTGGCAGGCCCTTTCCTTGTAACTGATTCTCGCCAGTCTTTGCTTACGGCTACATCAACAACAAACAAACCATAGAGATAGAACTTGAAACTGCTTTATGGTGTCAAGTTTCAAAGAGCTAGCACAAACCGTGTTTGATTTAGAGTTCCAAATACATGTATCCCTATAGAAGAAAACAGAGTGAAACCTTAAAATGAAACCGGTTACTGCCAACGTACGGTTTCACCTAGAAGAACGAAATTTGGCGAGCCAAGTGGGATTGGTGTACTGATCATTACCTGAAAGTTTCATCAAGATTGGGTGAAAAAGTGTGTGCTGAGATTTCAGGCAACTCGTAGTTTTTTGGAAGCTTGGCAGGCCCTTTCCATGAAAGTGATTCTCGCCAGTCTCTGCTTAGGGCTACATCAACAGCAAACAAACCATAGAGATAGAACTTGAAACTGCTTTATGGTGTCAAGTTTCAAAGAGGGAGCACAAACCGTGTTTGATTTAGAGTTCCAAATACATGTATCCCTATAAAAGAAAACAGAGTGAAACCTCAAAATGAAACCGGTTACTGCAAAGAACGGTTTCACCTAGAAGAACGAAATTTGGCGAGCCAAGTGGGATTGGTGTACTGATCATTACCTGAAAGTTTCATCAATATTGGGTGAAAAAGTGTGTGCTGAGATTTCAGGCAACTCGTAGTTTTTTGGAAGCTTGGCAGGCACTTTCCATGAAAGTGGATTCTCGCCAGTCTCTGCTTAGAGCTACATCAACAGCAAACAAACCATAGAGATAGAACTTGAAACTGCTTTATTGTGTCAAGTTTCAAAGAGCTAGCACAAACCGTGTTTGATTTAGAGTTCCAAATACATGTATCCCTATAGGAGAAAACAGAGTGAAACCTCAAAATGAAACCGGTTACTGCCAACGAACGGTTTCACCTAGAAGAACGAAATTTGGCAAGCCAAGTGGGATTGGTGTACTGATCATTACCTGAAAGTTTCATCAAGATTGGGTTAAAAAGTGTGTGCTGAGATTTCAGGCAACTCGTAGTTTTTTGGAAGCTTGTCAGGCCTTTCCATGAAAGTGATTCTCGCCAGACTCTGCTTAGGGCTACATCAACAGCAAACAAACCATAGAGATAGAACTTGAAACTGCTTTATGGTGTCAAGTTTCAAAGAGCTAGCACAAACCGTGTTTGATTTAGAGTTCCAAATACATGTATCCCTATAGGAGAAAACAGAGTGAAACCTCAAAATGAAACCGGTTACTGCAAAGAACGGTTTCACCTAGAAGAACGAAATTTGGCGAGCCAAGTGGGATTGGTGTACTGATCATTACCTGAAAGTTTCATCAAGATTGGGTGAAAAAGTGTGTGCTGAGATTTCAGGCAACTCGTAGTTTTTGGGAAGCTTGGCAGGCCCTTTCCATGTAAGTGATTCTCGCCAGTCTCTGCTTAGGGCTACATCAACAGCAAACAAACCATAGAGATAGAACATGAAACTGCTTTATGGTGTCAAGTTTCAAAGAGCTAGCACAAACCGTGTTTGATTTAGAGTTCCAAATACATGTATTCGTATAGAAGAAAATAGAGTGAAACCTGAAAATGAAACCGGTTACTGCCAACGAACGGTTTCACCTAGAAGAACGAAATATGGCGAGCCAAGTGGGATTTGTGTACTGATCATTACCTGAAAGTTTCATCAAGATTCGGTGAAAAAGTGTGTGCTGAGATTTCAGGCAACTCGTAGTTTTTTGGAAGCTTGGCAGGCCCTTTCCATGAAAGTGATTCTCGCCAGTCTCTGCTTAGGGCTACATCAACAGCAAACAAACCATAGAGACAGAACTTGAAACTGCTTTATGGTGTCAAGTTTCAAAGAGCTAGCACAAACCGTGTTTGATTTAGAGTTCCAAATACATGTATCCCTATAGGAGAAAACAGAGTGAAACCTCAAAATGAAACCGGTTACTGTCAAAGAACAGTTTCACCTAGAAGAACGAAATTGGGCGAGCCAAGTGGGATTGGTGTACTGATCATTACCTGAAAGTTTCATCAAGATTGGGTGAAAAAGTGTGTGCTGAGATTTCATGCAATTCGTACTTTTTTGGAAGTTTGGAAGGCCCTTTCCATGAAAGTGATTCTCGCCAGTCTCTGCTTAGGGCTACATCAACAGCAAACAAACCATAGAGATAGAATGAAACTGCTTTATGGTGTCAAGTTTCAAGAAGCTACCACAAACCGTGTTTGATTTAGAGTTCCAAATACATGTATCCCTATAGGAGAAAACAGAGTGAAACCTCAAAATGAAACCGGTTACTGCCAACGAACGGTTTCACCTAGAAGAAGGAAATTTGGTGAGCAAGGTGGGGATTGGGTGTACTGATCATTACCTGAAAGTTTCATCAAGATTGGGTGAAAAAGTGTGTGCTGAGATTTCAGGCAACTCGTAGTTTTTTGGAAGCTTGGCAGGCCCTTTCCATGAAAGTGATTCTCGCCAGTCTCTGCTTAGAGCTACATCAACAGCAAACAAACCATAGAGATAGAACTTGAAACTGCTTTATGGTGTCAAGTTTCAAAGAGCTAGCACAAACCGTGTTTGATTTAGAGTTCCAAATACATGTATCCCTATAGGAGAAAACAGAGTGAAACCTCAAAATGAAACCGGTTACTGCCAACGAACGGTTTCACCTAGAAGAACGAAATTTGGCGAGCCAAGTGGGATTGGTTGTACTGATTATTACCTGAAAGTTTCAACAAGATTGGATTAAAAAGTGTGTGCTGAGATTTCAGGCAACTCGTAGTTTTTTGGAAGTTGGCAGGCCCTTTCCATGAAAGTGATTCTCGCCAGTCTGTGCTTAGGGCTACATCAACTGCAAACAAACCATAGAGATGGAACTTGAAACTGCTTTATGGTGTCAAGTTTCAAAGAGCTAGCAAGAACCGTGTTTGATTTAGAGTTCCAAATACATGTATCCCTATAGGAGAAAACAGACTGAAACCTCAAAATGAAACCGGTTACTGCCAACGAACGTTTTAACCTAGAAGAGCGAAAATTTGGCGAGCCAAGTGGGATTGGTGTACTGATCATTACCTGAGAGTTTCATCAAGATTGGGTGAAAAAGTGTGTGCTGAGATTTCAGGCAACTCGTAGATTTTTGGAAGCTTGGCAGGCCCTTTCAATGAAAGTGATTCTCGCCAGTCTCTGCTTAGGGCTACATCAACAGCAAACAAACCATAGAGATAGAACTTGAAACTGCTTTATGGTGTCAAGTTTCAAAGAGCTAGCACAAACCGTGTTTGATTTAGAGTTCCAAATACATGTATCCCTATAGGAGAAAACAGAGTGAAACCTCAAAAAGAAACCGGTTACTGCCAACGAACGGTTTCACCTAGAAGAACGAATTTGGCGAGCCAAGTGGGATTGGTGTACTGATCATTACCTGAAAGTTTCATCAAGATTGGGTGAAAAAGTGTGTGCTGAGATTTCAGGCAACTCGTAGTTTTTTGGAAGCTTGGCAGGCCCTTTCCATGAAAGTGATTCTCGCCAGTCTCTGCTTAGGGCTACATCAACAGCAAACAAACCATAGAGATAGAACTTGAACCTGCTTTATGGTGTCAAGTTTCAAAGAGCTAGCACAAACCGTGTTTGATTTAGAGTTCCAAATACATGTATTCGTATAGAAGAAAATAGAGTGAAACCTCAAAATGAAACCGGTTACTGCCAACGAACGGTTTCACCTAGAAGAACGAAATATGGCGAGCCAAGTGGGATTGGTGTACTGATCATTACCTGAAAGTTTCATCAAGATTGGGTGAAAAAGTGTGTGCTGAGATTTCAGGAACGTGAAAGTTTCATCAAGATTGGGTGAAAAAGTGTGTGCTGAGATTTCAGGCAATTCGTGGTTTTTTGGAAGCTTGGCAGGCCCTTTCCATGAAAGTGATTCTCGCCAGACTCTGCTTAGGGCTACATCAACAGCAAACAAACCATAGAGATAGAACTTGAAACTGCTTTATGGTGTCAAGTTTCAAAGAGCTAGCACAAACCTTGTTTGATTTAGAGTTCCAAATACATGTATCCCTCTAGGAGAAAACAGAGTGAAACCTCAAAATGAAACCAGTTACTGCCAACGAACGGTTTCACCTAGAAGAACGAATTTTGGCGAGCCAAGTGGGATTGGTGTACTGATCATTACCTGAAAGTTTCATCAAGATTGGGTGAAAAAGTGTGTGCTGAGATTTCAGGCAACTCGTAGTTTTTTGGAAGCTTGGCAGGCCCTTTCCATGAAAGTGATTCTCGCTAGTCTCTGCTTAGGGCTACATCAACAGCAAACAAACAATAGAGATAGACCTTGAAACTGCTTTATGGTGTCAAGTTTCAAAGAGCTAGCACAAACCGTGTTTGATTTAGAGTTCCAAATACATGTATCCCTATAGGAGAAAACAGAGTGAAACCTCAAAATGAAACCGGTTACTGCAAAGAACGGTTTCACCTAGAAGAACGAATTTGGCGAGCCAAGTGGGATTGGTGTACTGATCATTACCTGAAAGTTTCATCAAGATTCGGTGAAAAAGTTTGTGCTGAGATTTCAGGCAACTCGTAGTTTTTTGGAAGCTTGGCAGGCCCTTTCTATGAAAGTTATTCTCGCCAGTCTCTGCTTAGGGCTACATCAACAGCAAACAAACCATAGAGATAGAACTTGAAACTGCTTTATGGTGTCAAGTTTCAAAGAGCTAGCACAAACCGTGTTTGATTTAGAGTTCCAAATACATGTATTCGTATAGAAGAAAATAGAGTGAAACCTGAAATGAAACCGGTTACTGCCAACGAACGGTTTCACCTAGAAGAACGAAATATGGCGAGCCAAGTGGGATTAATGTACTGATCATTACCTGAAAGTTTCATCAAGATTCGGTGAAAAAGTGTGTGCTGAGATTTCAGGCAACTCGTAGTTTTTTTGGAAGCTTGGCAGGCCCTTTCCATGAAAGTGATTCTCGCCAGTCTCTGCTTAGGGCTACATCAACAGCAAACAAACCATAAAGGTAGAACTTGAAACTGCTTTATTGTGTCAAGTTTCAAAGAGCTAGCACAAACCGTGTTTGATTTAGAGTTCCAAATACCTGTATCCCTATAGGAGAAAACAGAGTGAAACCTCAAAATGAAACCGGTTACTGTCAACGAACGGTTTCACCTAGAAGAACGAAATTTGGCGAGCCAAGTGGGATTGGTGTAGTGATCATTACCTGAAAGTTTCATCAAGATTGGGTGAAAAAGTGTGTGCTGAGATTTCAGGCAACTCGTAGTTTTTTGGAAGCTTGGCAGGCCCTTTCTTGTAACTGATTCTCGCCAGTCTTTGCTTACGGCTACATCAACAACAAACAAACCATAGAGATAGAACTTGAAACTGCTTTATGGTGTCAAGTTTCAAAGAGCTAGCACAAACCGTGTTTGATTTAGAGTTCCAAATACATGTATCCCTATAGAAGAAAACAGAGTGAAACCTTAAAATGAAACCGGTTACTGCCAACGTACGGTTTCACCTAGAAGAACGAAATTTGGTGAGCCAAGTGGGATTGGTGTACTGATCATTACCTGAAAGTTTCATCAAGATTGGGTGAAAAAGTGTGTGCTGAGATTTCAGGCAACTCGTAGTTTTTTGGAAGCTTGGCAGGCCCTTTCCATGAAAGTGATTCTCGCCAGTCTCTGCTTAGGGCTACATCAACAGCAAACAAACCATAGAGATAGAACTTGAAACTGCTTTATGGTGTCAAGTTTCAAAGAGGGAGCACAAACCGTGTTTGATTTAGAGTTCCAAATACATGTATCCCTATAAAAGAAAACAGAGTGAAACCTCAAAATGAAACCGGTTACTGCAAAGAACGGTTTCACCTAGAAGAACGAAATTTGGCGAGCCAAGTGGGATTGGTGTACTGATCATTACCTGAAAGTTTCATCAATATTGGGTGAAAAAGTGTGTGCTGAGATTTCAGGCAACTCGTAGTTTTTTGGAAGCTTGGCAGGCACTTTCCATGAAAGTGATTCTCGCCAGTCTCTGCTTAGAGCTACATCAACAGCAAACAAACCATAGAGATAGAACTTGAAACTGCTTTATTGTGTCAAGTTTCAAAGAGCTAGCACAAACCGTGTTTGATTTAGAGTTCCAAATACATGTATCCCTATAGGAGAAAACAGAGTGAAACCTCAAAATGAAACCGGTTACTGCCAACGAACGGTTTCACCTAGAAGAACGAAATTTGGCAAGCCAAGTGGGATTGGTGTACTGATCATTACCTGAAAGTTTCATCAAGATTGGGTTAAAAAGTGTGTGCTGAGATTTCAGGCAACTCGTAGTTTTTTGGAAGCTTGTCAGGCCCTTTCCATGAAAGTGATTCTCGCCAGACTCTGCTTAGGGCTACATCAACAGCAAACAAACCATAGAGATAGAACTTGAAACTGCTTTATGGTGTCAAGTTTCAAAGAGCTAGCACAAACCGTGTTTGATTTAGAGTTCCAAATACATGTATCCCTATAGGAGAAAACAGAGTGAAACCTCAAAATGAAACCGGTTACTGCAAAGAACGGTTTCACCTAGAAGAACGAAATTTGGCGAGCCAAGTGGGATTGGTGTACTGATCATTACCTGAAAGTTTCATCAAGATTGGGTGAAAAAGTGTGTGCTGAGATTTCAGGCAACTCGTAGTTTTTGGGAAGCTTGGCAGGCCCTTTCCATGTAAGTGATTCTCGCCAGTCTCTGCTTAGGGCTACATCAACAGCAAACAAACCATAGAGATAGAACATGAAACTGCTTTATGGTGTCAAGTTTCAAAGAGCTAGCACAAACCGTGTTTGATTTAGAGTTCCAAATACATGTATTCGTATAGAAGAAAATAGAGTGAAACCTGAAAATGAAACCGGTTACTGCCAACGAACGGTTTCACCTAGAAGAACGAAATATGGCGAGCCAAGTGGGATTGGTGTACTGATCATTACCTGAAAGTTTCATCAAGATTCGGTGAAAAAGTGTGTGCTGAGATTTCAGGCAACTCGTAGTTTTTTGGAAGCTTGGCAGGCCCTTTCCATGAAAGTGATTCTCGCCAGTCTCTGCTTAAGGCTACATCAACAGCAAACAAACCATAGAGACAGAACTTGAAACTGCTTTATGGTGTCAAGTTTCAAAGAGCTAGCACAAACCGTGTTTGATTTAGAGTTCCAAATACATGTATCCCTATAGGAGAAAACAGAGTGAAACCTCAAAATGAAACCGGTTACTGTCAAAGAACAGTTTCACCTAGAAGAACGAAATTGGGCGAGCCAAGTGGGATTGGTGTACTGATCATTACCTGAAAGTTTCATCAAGATTGGGTGAAAAAGTGTGTGCTGAGATTTCATGCAATTCGTACTTTTTTGGAAGTTTGGAAGGCCCTTTCCATGAAAGTGATTCTCGCCAGTCTCTGCTTAGGGCTACATCAACAGCAAACAAACCATAGAGATAGAACTTGAAACTGCTTTATGGTGTCAAGTTTCAAGAAGCTACCACAAACCGTTTTTGATTTAGAGTTCCAAATACATGTATCCCTATAGGAGAAAACAGAGTGAAACCTCAAAATGAAACCGGTTACTGCCAACGAACGGTTTCACCTAGAAGAAGGAAATTTGGTGAGCCAAGTGGGATTGGTGTACTGATCATTACCTGAAAGTTTCATCAAGATTGGGTGAAAAAGTGTGTGCTGAGATTTCAGGCAACTCGTAGTTTTTTGGAAGCTTGGCAGGCCCTTTCCATGAAAGTGATTCTCGCCAGTCTCTGCTTAGAGCTACATCAACAGCAAACAAACCATAGAGATAGAACTTGAAACTGCTTTATGGTGTCAAGTTTCAAAGAGCTAGCACAAACCGTGTTTGATTTAGAGTTCCAAATACATGTATCCCTATAGGAGAAAACAGAGTGAAACCTCAAAATGAAACCGGTTACTGCCAACGAACGGTTTCACCTAGAAGAACGAAATTTGGCGAGCCAAGTGGGATTGGTGTACTGATTATTACCTGAAAGTTTCAACAAGATTGGATTAAAAAGTGTGTGCTGAGATTTCAGGCAACTCGTAGTTTTTTGGAAGTTGGCAGGCCCTTTCCATGAAAGTGATTCTCGCCAGTCTGTGCTTAGGGCTACATCAACTGCAAACAAACCATAGAGATGGAACTTGAAACTGCTTTATGGTGTCAAGTTTCAAAGACCTAGCACAAACCGTGTTTGATTTAGAGTTCCAAATACATGTATCCCTATAGGAGAAAACAGACTGAAACCTCAAAATGAAACCGGTTACTGCCAACGAACGGTTTAACCTAGAAGAGCGAAATTTGGCGAGCCAAGTGGGATTGGTGTACTGATCATTACCTGAGAGTTTCATCAAGATTGGGTGAAAAAGTGTGTGCTGAGATTTCAGGCAACTCGTAGTTTTTTGGAAGCTTGGCAGGCCCTTTCAATGAAAGTGATTCTCGCCAGTCTCTGCTTAGGGCTACATCAACAGCAAACAAACCATAGAGATAGAACTTGAAACTGCTTTATGGTGTCAAGTTTCAAAGAGCTAGCACAAACCGTGTTTGATTTAGAGTTCCAAATACATGTATCCCTATAGGAGAAAACAGAGTGAAACCTCAAAAAGAAACCGGTTACTGCCAACGAACGGTTTCACCTAGAAGAACGAAATTTGGCGAGCCAAGTGGGATTGGTGTACTGATCATTACCTGAAAGTTTCATCAAGATTGGGTGAAAAAGTGTGTCCTGAGATTTCAGGCAACTCGTAGTTTTTTGGAAGCTTGGCAGGCCCTTTCCATGAAAGTGATTCTCGCCAGTCTTTGCTTAGGGCTACATGAACAGCAAACAAACCATAGAGATAGAACTTGAAACTGCTTTATGATGTCAAGTTTCAAAGAGCTAGCAGAAACCATGTTTGATTTAGAGTTCCAAATACTTGTATTCGTATAGAAGAAAATAGAGTGAAACCTGAAAATGAAACCGGTTATTGCCAACGAACGGTTTCACCTAGAAGAACGAAATATGGCGAGCCAAGTGGGATTGGTGTACTGATAATTACCTGAAAGTTTCATCAAGATTCGGTGAAAAAGTGTGTGCTGAGATTTCAGGCAACTCGTAGTTTTTGGAAGCTTGGCAGGCCCTTTCCATGAAAGTGATTCTCGCCAGTCTCTGCTTAGGGCTACATCAACAGCAAACAAACCATAGAGATATAACTTGAAACTGCTTTATGGTGTCAAGTTTGAAAGAGATAGCACAAACCGTGTTTGATTTAGAGTTCCAAATATATGTATCCCTATAGGAGAAAACAGAGTGAAACCTCAAAATGAAACCGGTTACTGCCAACGAACAGTTTCACCTAGAAGAACGAAATTTGGCGAGCCAAGTGGGATAGGTGTACTGATCATTACCTGAAAGTTTCATCAAGATTGGGTGAAAAAGTGTGTGCTGAGATTCCAGGCACCTGAAAGTTTCATCAAGATTGGGTGAAAAAGTGTGTGCTGACATTTCAGGCAACTCGTAGTTTTTTGGAAGCTTGGCAGGCCCTTTCCTTGTAACTGATTCTCGCCAGTCTTTGCTTAGGGCTACATGAACAGCAAACAAACCATAGAGATAGAACTTGAAACTGCTTTATGGTGTCAAGTTTCAAAGAGCTAGCACAAACCGTGTTTGATTTAGAGTTCCAAATACATGTATCCCTATAGAAGAAAACAGAGTGAAACCTTAAAATGAAACCGGTTACTGCCAACGAACGGTTTCACCTAGAAGAACGAAATTTGGCGAGCCAAGTAGGATTGGTGTACTGATCATTACCTGAAAGTTTCATCAAGATTGGGTGAAAAAGTGTGTGCTGAGATTTCAGGCAACTCGTAGTTTTTTGGAAGCTTGGCAGGCCCTTTCCATGAAAGTGATTCTCGCCAGTCTGTGCTTAGGGCTACATCAACAGCAAACAAACCATAGAGATAGAACTTGAAACTGCTTTATGGTGTCAAGTTTCAAAGAGCTAGCAAGAACCGTGTTTGATTTAGAGTTCCAAATACATGTATCCCTATAGGAGAAAACAGACTGAAACCTCAAAATGAAACCGGTTACTGCCAACGAACGATTTAACCTAGAAGAGCGAAATTTGGCGAGCCAAGTGGGATTGGTGTACTGATCATTACCTGAGAGTTTCATCAAGATTGGGTGAAAAAGTGTGTGCTGAGATTTCAGGCAACTCGTAGATTTTTGGAAGCTTGGCAGGCCCTATCCATGAAAGTGATTCTCGCCAGTCTCTGCTTAGGGCTACATCAACAGCAAACAAACCATAGAGATAGAACTTGAAACTGCTTTATGGTGTCAAGTTTCAAAGAGCTAGCACAAACCGTGTTTGATTTAGAGTTCCAAATACATGTATCCCTATAGGAGAAAACAGAGTGAAACCTCAAAATGAAACCGGTTACTGCCAACGAACGGTTTCACCTAGAAGAACGAAATTTGGCGAGCCAAGTGGGATTGGTGTACTGATCATTACCTGAAAGTTTCATCAAGATTGGGTGAAAAAGTGTGTGCTGAGATTTCAGGCAATTCGTAGTTTTTTGGAAGCTTGGCAGGCCCTTTCCATGAAAGTGATTCTCGCCAGTCTCTGCTTAGGGCTACATCAACAGCAAACAAACCATAGAGATAGAACTTGAAACTGCTTTATGGTGTCAAGTTTCAAAGACCTAGCACAAACCGTTTTTGATTTAGAGTTCCAAATACATGTATCCGTATAGGAGAAAACAGAGTGAAACCTCAAAATGAAACCGGTTACTGCCAACGAACGGTTTCACCTAGAAGAAGGAAATTTGGTGAGCCAAGTGGGATTGGTGTACTGATCATTACCTGAGAGTTTCATCAAGATTGGGTGAAAAAGTGTGTGCTGAGATTTCAGGCAACTCGTAGTTTTTTGGAAGCTTGGCAGGCCCTTTCCATGAAAGTGATTCTCGCCAGTCTCTGCTTAGGGCTACATCAACAGCAAACAAACCATAGAGATAGAACTTGAAACTGCTTTATGGTGTCAAGTTTCAAAGAGCTAGCACAAACCGTGTTTGATTTAGAGTTCCAAATACATGTATCCCTATAGGAGAAAACAGAGTGAAACCTCAAAATGAAACCGGTTACTGCCAATGAACGGTTTCACCTAGAAGAACGAAATTTGGCGAGCCACGTGGGATTGGTGTACTGATCATTACCTGAAAGTTTCATCAAGATTGGGTTAAAAAGTGTGTGCTGAGATTTCAGGCAACTCGTAGTTTTTTGGAAGCTTGGCAGGCCCTTTCCATGAAAGTGATTCTCGCCAGTCTCTGCTTAGGGCTACATCAACAGCAAACAAACCATAGAGATAGAACTTCAACCTGCTTTATGGTGTCAAGTTTCAAAGAGCTAGCACAAACCGTGTTTGATTTAGAGTTCCAAATACATGTATTCGTATAGAAGAAAATAGAGTGAAACCTCAAAATGAAACCGGTTACTGCCAACGAACGGTTTCACCTAGAAGAACGAAATATGGCGAGCCAAGTGGGATTGGTGTACTGATCATTACCTGAAAGTTTCATCAAGATTGGGTGAAAAAGTGTGTGCTGCATTTCAGGAACCTGAAAGTTTCATCAAGATTGGGTGAAAAAGTGTGTGCTGAGATTTCAGGCAATTCGTGGTTTTTTGGAAGCTTGGCAGGCCCTTTCCATGAAAGTGATTCTCGCCAGACTCTGCTTAGGGCTACATCAACAGCAAACAAACCATAGAGATAGAACTTGAAACTGCTTTATGGTGTCAAGTTTCAAAGAGCTAGCACAAACCTTGTTTGATTTAGAGTTCCAAATACATGTATCCCTCTAGGAGAAAACAGAGTGAAACCTCAAAATGAAACCAGTTACTGCCAACGAACGGTTTCACCTAGAAGAACGAATTTTGGCGAGCCAAGTGGGATTGGTGTACTGATCATTACCTGAAAGTTTCATCAAGATTGGGTGAAAAAGTGTGTGCTGAGATTTCAGGCAACTCGTAGTTTTTTGGAAGCTTGGCAGGCCCTTTCCATGAAAGTGATTCTCGCCAGTCTCTGCTTAGGGCTACATCAACAGCAAACAAACCATAGAGATAGAACTTGAAACTGCTTTATGGTGTCAAGTTTCAAAGAGCGAGCACAAACCGTGTTTGATTTAGAGTTACAAATACATGTATCCCTATAAGAGAAAACAGAGTGAAACCTCAAAATGAAACCGGTTACTGCCAACGAACAATTTCAAATAGAAGAACGAAATCTGGCAAGCCAAGTGGGATTGGTGTACTGATCATTACCTGAAAGTTTCATCAAGATTGGGTGAAAAAGTGTGTGCTGAGATTTCATGGAATTCGTAGTTTTTTGGAAGCTTGGCAGGCCCTTTCCATGAAAGTGATTCTCGCCAGTCTCTGCTTAGGGCTACATCAACAGCAAACAAACCATTGAGATAGACCTTGAAACTGCTTTATGGTGTCAAGTTTCAAAGAGCTAGCACAAACCGTGTTTGATTTAGAGTTCCAAATACATGTATCCCTATAGGAGAAAACAGAGTGAAACCTCAAAATGAAACCGGTTACTGCCAACGAACGGTTTCACCTAGAAGAACGAAATTTGGTGAGCCAAGTAAGATTCATGTACTGATCATTACCTGAAAGTTTCATCAAGTTTGGGTGAAAAAGTGTGTGCTGAGATTTCAGGCAACTCGTAGTTTTTTGGAAGCTTGGCAGGCCCTTTCTATGAAAGTTATTCTCGCCAGTCTCTGCTTAGGGCTACATCAACAGCAAACAAACCATAGAGATAGAACTTGAAACTGCTTTATGGTGTCAAGTTTCAAAGAGCTAGCACAAACCGTGTTTGATTTAGAGTTCCAAATACATGTATTCGTATAGAAGAAAATAGAGTGAAACCTGAAAATGAAACCGGTTACTGCCAACGAACGGTTTCAACTAGAAGAATGAAATATGGCGAGCCAAGTGGCATTAATGTACTGATCATTACCTGAAAGTTTCATCAAGATTCGTTGAAAAAGTGTGTGCTGAGATTTCAGGCAACTCGTAGTTTTTTGGAAGCTTGGCAGGCCCTTTCCATGAAAGTGATTCTCGCCAGTCTCTGCTTAGGGCTACATCAACAGCAAACAAACCATAAAGGTAGAACTTGAAACTGCTTTATTGTGTCAAGTTTCAAAGAGCTAGCACAAACCGTGTTTGATTTAGAGTTCCAAATACCTGTATCCCTATAGGAGAAAACAGAGTGAAACCTCAAAATGAAACCGGTTACTGTCAACGAACGGTTTCACCTAGAAGAACGAAATTTGGCGAGCCAAGTGGGATTGGTGTAGTGATCATTACCTGAAAGTTTCATCAAGATTGGGTGAAAAAGTGTGTGCTGAGATTTCAGGCAACTCGTAGTTTTTTGGAAGCTTGGCAGGCCCTTTCCTTGTAACTGATTCTCGCCAGTCTTTGCTTAGGGCTACATCAACAACAAACAAACCATAGAGATAGAACTTGAAACTGCTTTATGGTGTCAAGTTTCAAAGAGCTAGCACAAACCGTGTTTGATTTAGAGTTCCAAATACATGTATCCCTATAGAAGAAAACAGAGTGAAACCTTAAAATGAAACCGGTTACTGCCAACGTACGGTTTCACCTAGAAGAACGAAATTTGGCGAGGCAAGTGGGATTGGTGTACTGATCATTACCTGAAAGTTTCATCAAGATTGGGTGAAAAAGTGTGTGCTGAGATTTCAGGCAACTCGTAGTTTTTTGGAAGCTTGGCAGGCCCTTTCCATGAAAGTGATTCTCGCCAGTCTCTGCTTAGGGCTACATCAACAGCAAACAAACCATAGAGATAGATCTTGAAACTGCTTTATGGTGTCAAGTTTCAAAGAGGGAGCACAAACCGTGTTTGATTTAGAGTTCCAAATACATGTATCCCTATAAAAGAAAACAGAGTGAAACCTCAAAATGAAACCGGTTACTGCCAACGAAAGGTTTCACCTAGAAGAACGAAATTTGGCGAGCCAAGTGGGATTGGTGTACTGATCATTAGCTGAAAGTTTCATCAAGATTGGGTGAAAAAGTGTGTGCTGAGATTTCAGGCAATTCGTAGTTTTTTGGAAGCTTGGCAGGCCCTTTCCATGAAAGTGATTCTCGCCAGTCTCTGCTTAGGGATACATCAACAGCAAACAAACCATAGAGATAGAATTGAAACTGCTTTATGGTGTCAAGTTTCAAAGAGCTAGCACAAACCTTGTTTGATTTAGAGTTCCAAATACATGTATCCCTATAGGAGAAAACAGAGTGAAACCTCAAAATGAAACCGGTTACTGCAAAGAACGGTTTCACCTAGAAGAACGAAATTGGCGAGCCAAGTGGGATTGGTGTACTGATCATTACCTGAAAGTTTCATCAAGATTGGGTGAAAAAGTGTGTGCTGAGATTTCAGGCAACTCGTAGTTTTTTGGAAGCTTGGCAGGCCCTTTCCATGAAAGTGATTCTCGCCAGTCTCTGCTTAGAGCTACATCAACAGCAAACAAACCATAGAGATAGAACTTGAAACTGCTTTATTGTGTCAGTTTCAAAGAGCTAGCACAAACCGTGTTTGATTTAGAGTTCCAAATACATGTATCCCTATAGGAGAAAACAGAGTGAAACCTCAAAATGAAACCGGTTACTGCCAACGAACGGTTTTCACCTAGAAGAACGAAATTTGGCGAGCCAAGTGGGATTGGTGTACTGATCATTACCTGAAAGTTTCATCAAGATTGGGTGAAAAAGTGTGTGCTGAGGTTTCAGGCAACTCGTAGTTTTTTGGAAGCTTGGCAGGCCCTTTCCATTAAAGTGATTCTCGCCAGTCTCTGCTTAGGGCTACATCAACAGCAAACAAACCATAGAGATAGAAACTTGAAACTGCTTTATGGTGTCAAGTTTCAAAGAGCTAGCACAAACCGTGTTTGATTTAGAGTTCCAAATACATGTATTCGTATAGAAGAAAATAGAGTGAAACCTGAAAATGAAACCGGTTACTGCCAACGAACGGTTTCACCTAGAAGAACGAAATATGGCGAGCCAAGTGGGATTGGTGTACTGATCATTACCTGAAAGTTTCATCAAGATTCGGTGAAAAAGTGTGTGCTGAGATTTCAGGCAACTCGTAGTTTTTTGGAAGCTTGGCAGGCCCTTTCCATGAAAGTGATTCTCGCCAGTCTCTGCTTAGGGCTACATCAACAGCAAACAAACCATAGAGATAGAACTTGAAACTGCTTTATGGTGTCAAGTTTCAAAGAGCGAGCACAAACCGTGTTTGATTTAGAGTTACAAATACATGTATCCCTATAAGAGAAAACAGAGTGAAACCTCAAAATGAAACCGGTTACTGCCAACGAACAATTTCAAATAGAAGAACGAAATCTGGCAAGCCAAGTGGGATTGGTGTACTGATCATTACCTGAAAGTTTCATCAAGATTGGGTGAAAAAGTGTGTGCTGAGATTTCATGGAATTCGTAGTTTTTTGGAAGCTTGGCAGGCCCTTTCCATGAAAGTGATTCTCGCCAGTCTCTGCTTAGGGCTACATCAACAGCAAACAAACCATAGAGATAGACCTTGAAACTGCTTTATGGTGTCAAGTTTCAAAGAGCTAGCACAAACCGTGTTTGATTTAGAGTTCCAAATACATGTATCCCTATAGGAGAAAACAGAGTGAAACCTCAAAATGAAACCGGTTACTGCCAACGAACGGTTTCACCTAGAAGAACGAAATTTGGTGAGCCAAGTAAGATTCATGTACTGATCATTACCTGAAAGTTTCATCAAGATTGGGTGAAAAAAGTGTGTGCTGAGATTTCAGGCAACTCGTAGTTTTTTGGAAGCTTGGCAGGCCCTTTCTATGAAAGTTATTCTCGCCAGTCTCTGCTTAGGGCTACATCAACAGCAAACAAACCATAGAGATAGAACTTGAAACTGCTTTATGGTGTCAAGTTTCAAAGAGCTAGCACAAACCGTGTTTGATTTAGAGTTCCAAATACATGTATTCGTATAGAAGAAAATAGAGTGAAACCTGAAAATGAAACCGGTTACTGCCAACGAACGGTTTCACCTAGAAGAATGAAATATGGCGAGCCAAGTGGGATTAATGTACTGATCATTACCTGAAAGTTTCATCAAGATTCGTTGAAAAAGTGTGTGCTGAGATTTCAGGCAACTCGTAGTTTTTTGGAAGCTTGGCAGGCCCTTTCCATGAAAGTGATTCTCGCCAGTCTCTGCTTAGGGCTACATCAACAGCAAACAAACCATAAAGGTAGAACTTGAAACTGCTTTATTGTGTCAAGTTTCAAAGAGCTAGCACAAACCGTGTTTGATTTAGAGTTCCAAATACCTGTATCCCTATAGGAGAAAAACAGAGTGAAACCTCAAAATGAAACCGGTTACTGTCAACGAACGGTTTCACCTAGAAGAACGAAATTTGGCGAGCCAAGTGGGATTGGTGTAGTGATCATTACCTGAAAGTTTCATCAAGATTGGGTGAAAAAGTGTGTGCTGAGATTTCAGGCAACTCGTAGTTTTTTGGAAGCTTGGCAGGCCCTTTCCATGAAAGTGATTCTCGCCAGTCTGTGCTTAGGGCTACATCAACAGCAAACAAACCATAGAGATAGAACTTGAAACTGCTTTATGGTGTCAAGTTTCAAAGAGCTAGCAAGAACCGTGTTTGATTTAGAGTTCCAAATACATGTATCCCTATAGGAGAAAACAGACTGAAACCTCAAAATGAAACCGGTTACTGCCAACGAACGGTTTAACCTAGAAGAGCGAAATTTGGCGAGCCAAGTGGGATTGGTGTACTGATCATTACCTGAGAGTTTCATCAAGATTGGGTGAAAAAGTGTGTGCTGAGATTTCAGGCAACTCGTAGATTTTTGGAAGCTTGGCAGGCCCTATCCATGAAAGTGATTCTCGCAGTCTCTGCTTAGGGCTACATCAACAGCAAACAAACCATAGAGATAGAACTTGAAACTGCTTTATGGTGTCAAGTTTCAAAGAGCTAGCACAAACCGTGTTTGATTTAGAGTTCCAAATACATGTATCCCTATAGGAGAAAACAGAGTGAAACCTCAAAATGAAACCGGTTACTGCCAACGAACGGTTTCACCTAGAAGAACGAAATTTGGCGAGCCAAGTGGGATTGGTGTACTGATCATTACCTGAAAGTTTCATCAAGATTGGGTGAAAAAGTGTGTGCTGAGATTTCAGGCAATTCGTAGTTTTTTGGAAGCTTGGCAGGCCCTTTCCATGAAAGTGATTCTCGCCAGTCTCTGCTTAGGGCTACATCAACAGCAAACAAACCATAGAGATAGAACTTGAAACTGCTTTATGGTGTCAAGTTTCAAAGACCTAGCACAAACCGTTTTTGATTTAGAGTTCCAAATACATGTATCCGTATAGGAGAAAACAGAGTGAAACCTCAAAATGAAACCGGTTACTGCCAACGAACGGTTTCACCTAGAAGAAGGAAATTTGGTGAGCCAAGTGGGATTGGTGTACTGATCATTACCTGAGAGTTTCATCAAGATTGGGTGAAAAAGTGTGTGCTGAGATTTCAGGCAACTCGTAGTTTTTTGGAAGCTTGGCAGGCCCTTTCCATGAAAGTGATTCTCGCCAGTCTCTGCTTAGGGCTACATCAACAGCAAACAAACCATAGAGATAGAACTTGAAACTGCTTTATGGTGTCAAGTTTCAAAGAGCTAGCAAAAACCGTGTTTGATTTAGAGTTCCAAATACATGTATCCCTATAGGAGAAAACAGAGTGAAACCTCAAAATGAACCGGTTACTGCCAATGAACGGTTTCACCTAGAAGAACGAAATTTGGCGAGCCACGTGGGATTGGTGTACTGATCATTACCTGAAAGTTTCATCAAGATTGGGTTAAAAAGTGTGTGCTGAGATTTCAGGCAACTCGTAGTTTTTTGGAAGCTTGGCAGGCCCTTTCCATGAAAGTGATTCTCGCCAGTCTCTGCTTAGGGCTACATCAACAGCAAACAAACCATAGAGATAGAACTTCAACCTGCTTTATGGTGTCAAGTTTCAAAAGAGCTAGGCACAAACCGTGTTTGATTTAGAGTTCCAAATACATGTATTCGTATAGAAGAAAATAGAGTGAAACCTCAAAATGAAACCGGTTACTGCCAACGAACGGTTTCACCTAGAAGAACGAAATATGGCGAGCCAAGTGGGATTGGTGTACTGATCATTACCTGAAAGTTTCATCAAGATTGGGTGAAAAAGTGTGTGCTGACATTTCAGGAACCTGAAAGTTTCATCAAGATTGGGTGAAAAAGTGTGTGCTGAGATTTCAGGCAATTCGTGGTTTTTTGGAAGCTTGGCAGGCCCTTTCCATGAAAGTGATTCTCGCCAGACTCTGCTTAGGGCTACATCAACAGCAAACAAACCATAGAGATAGAACTTGAAACTGCTTTATGGTGTCAAGTTTCAAAGAGCTAGCACAAACCTTGTTTGATTTAGAGTTCCAAATACATGTATCCCTTCTAGGAGAAAACAGAGTGAAACCTCAAAATGAAACCAGTTACTGCCAACGAACGGTTTCACCTAGAAGAACGAATTTTGGCGAGCCAAGTGGGATTGGTGTACTGATCATTACCTGAAAGTTTCATCAAGATTGGGTGAAAAAGTGTGTGCTGAGATTTCAGGCAACTCGTAGTTTTTTGGAAGCTTGGCAGGCCCTTTCCATGAAAGTGATTCTCGCCAGTCTCTGCTTAGGGCTACATCAACAGCAAACAAACCATAGAGATAGAACTTGAAACTGCTTTATGGTGTCAAGTTTCAAAGAGCGAGCACAAACCGTGTTTGATTTAGAGTTACAAATACATGTATCCCTATAAGAGAAAACAGAGTGAAACCTCAAAATGAAACCGGTTACTGCCAACGAACAATTTCAAATAGAAGAACGAAATCTGGCAAGCCAAGTGGGATTGGTGTACTGATCATTACCTGAAAGTTTCATCAAGATTGGGTGAAAAAGTGTGTGCTGAGATTTCATGGAATTAGTAGTTTTTTGGAAGCTTGGCAGGGCCCTTTCCATGAAAGTGATTCTCGCCAGTCTCTGCTTAGGGCTACATCAACAGCAAACAAACCATAGAGATAGACCTTGAAACTGCTTTATGGTGTCAAGTTTCAAAGAGCTAGCACAAACCGTGTTTGATTTAGAGTTCCAAATACATGTATCCCTATAGGAGAAAACAGAGTGAAACCTCAAAATGGAAACCGGTTACTGCCAACGAACGGTTTCACCTAGAAGAACGAAATTTGGTGAGCCAAGTAAGATTCATGTACTGATCATTACCTGAAAGTTTCATCAAGTTTGGGTGAAAAAGTGTGTGCTGAGATTTCAGGCAACTCGTAGTTTTTTGGAAGCTTGGCAGGCCCTTTCTATGAAAGTTATTCTCGCCAGTCTCTGCTTAGTGCTACATCAACAGCAAACAAACCATAGAGATAGAACTTGAAACTGCTTTATGGTGTCAAGTTTCAAAGAGCTAGCACAAACCGTGTTTGATTTAGAGTTCCAAATACATGTATTCGTATAGAAGAAAATAGAGTGAAACCTGAAAATGAAACCGGTTACTGCCAACGAACGGTTTCAACTAGAAGAATGAAATATGGCGAGCCAAGTGGGATTAATGTACTGATCATTACCTGAAAGTTTCATCAAGATTCGGTGAAAAAGTGTGTGCTGAGATTTCAGGCAACTCGTAGTTTTTTGGAAGCTTGGCAGGCTCTTTCCATGAAAGTGATTCTCGCCAGTCTCTGCTTAGGGCTACATCAACAGCAAACAAACCATAAAGGTAGAACTTGAAACTGCTTTATTGTGTCAAGTTTCAAAGAGCTAGCACAAACCGTGTTTGATTTAGAGTTCCAAATACCTGTATCCCTATAGGAGAAAACAGAGTGAAACCTCAAAATGAAACCGGTTACTGTCAACGAACGGTTTCACCTAGAAGAACGAAATTTGGCGAGCCAAGTGGGATTGGTGTAGTGATCATTACCTGAAAGTTTTCATCAAGATTGGGTGAAAAAGTGTGTGCTGAGATTTCAGGAAACTCGTAGTTTTTTGGAAGCTTGGCAGGCCCTTTCCTTGTAACTGATTCTCGCCAGTCTTTGCTTAGGGCTACATCAACAACAAACAAACCATAGAGATAGAACTTGAAACTGCTTTATGGTGTCAAGTTTCAAAGAGCTAGCACAAACCGTGTTTTGATTTAGAGTTCCAAATACATGTATCCCTATAGAAGAAAACAGAGTGAAACCTTAAAATGAAACCGGTTACTGCCAACGTACGGTTTCACCTAGAAGAACGAAATTTGGCGAGGCAAGTGGGATTGGTGTACTGATCATTACCTGAAAGTTTCATCAAGATTGGGGTGAAAAAGTGTGTGCTGAGATTTCAGGCAACTCGTAGTTTTTTGGAAGCTTGGCAGGCCCTTTCCATGAAAGTGATTCTCGCCAGTCTCTGCTTAGGGCTACATCAACAGCAAACAAACCATAGAGATAGATCTTGAAACTGCTTTATGGTGTCAAGTTTCAAAGAGGGAGCACAAACCGTGTTTGATTTAGAGTTCCAAATACATGTATCCCTATAAAAGAAAACAGAGTGAAACCTCAAAATGAAACCGGTTACTGCCAACGAACGGTTTTCACCTAGAAGAACGAAATTTGGCGAGCCAAGTGGGATTGGTGTACTGATCATTAGCTGAAAGTTTCATCAAGATTGGGTGAAAAAGTGTGTGCTGAGATTTCAGGCAATTCGTAGTTTTTTGGAAGCTTGGCAGGCCCTTTCCATGAAAGTGATTCTCGCCAGTCTCTGCTTAGGGATACATCAACAGCAAACAAACCATAGAGATAGAATTGAAACTGCTTTATGGTGTCAAGTTTCAAAGAGCTAGCACAAACCTTGTTTGATTTAGAGTTCCAAATACATGTATCCCTATAGGAGAAAACAGAGTGAAACCTCAAAATGAAACCGGTTACTGCAAAGAACGGTTTCACCTAGAAGAACGAAATTTGGCGAGCCAAGTGGGATTGGTGTACTGATCATTACCTGAAAGTTTCATCAAGATTGGGTGAAAAAGTGTGTGCTGAGATTTCAGGCAACTCGTAGTTTTTTGGAAGCTTGGCAGGCCCTTTCCATGAAAGTGATTCTCGCCAGTCTCTGCTTAGAGCTACATCAACAGCAAACAAACATAGAGATAGAACTTGAAAACTGCTTTATTGTGTCAAGTTTCAAAGAGCTAGCACAAACCGTGTTTGATTTAGAGTTCCAAATACATGTATCCCTATAGGAGAAAACAGAGTGAAACCTCAAAATGAAAACCGGTTACTGCCAACGAACGGTTTCACCTAGAAGAACGAAATTTGGCGAGCCAAGTGGGATTGGTGTACTGATCATTACCTGAAAGTTTCATCAAGATTGGGTGAAAAAGTGTGTGCTGAGGTTTCAGGCAACTCGTAGTTTTTTGGAAGCTTGGCAGGCCCTTTCCATTAAAGTGATTCTCGCCAGTCTCTGCTTAGGGCTACATCAACAGCAAACAAAACCATAGAGATAGAACTTGAAACTGCTTTATGGTGTCAAGTTTCAAAGAGCTAGCACAAACCGTGTTTGATTTAGAGTTCCAAATACATGTATTCGTATAGAAGAAAATAGAGTGAAACCTGAAAATGAAACCGGTTACTGCCAACGAACGGTTTCACCTAGAAGACGAAATATGGCGAGCCAAGTGGGATTGGTGTATTGATCATTACCTGAAAGTTTCATCAAGATTCGGTGAAAAAGTGTGTGCTGAGATTTCAGGCAACTCGTAGTTTTTTGGAAGCTTGGCAGGCCCTTTCCATGAAAGTGATTCTCGCCAGTCTCTGCTTAGGGCTACATCAACAGCAAACAAACCATAGAGATAGAACTTGAAACTGCTTTATGGTGTCAAGTTTCAAAGAGCGAGCACAAACCGTGTTTGATTTAGAGTTACAAATACATGTATCCCTATAAGAGAAAACAGAGTGAAACCTCAAAATGAAACCGGTTACTGCCAACGAACAATTTCAAATAGAAGAACGAAATCTGGCAAGCCAAGTGGGATTGGTGTACTGATCATTACCTGAAAGTTTCATCAAGATTGGGTGAAAAAGTGTGTGCTGAGATTTCATGGAATTCGTAGTTTTTTGGAAGCTTGGCAGGCCCTTTCCATGAAAGTGATTCTCGCCAGTCTCTGCTTAGGGCTACATCAACAGCAAACAAACCATAGAGATAGACCTTGAAACTGCTTTATGGTGTCAAGTTTCAAAGAGCTAGCACAAACCGTGTTTGATTTAGAGTTCCAAATACATGTATCCCTATAGGAGAAAACAGAGTGAAACCTCAAAATGAAACCGGTTACTGCCAACGAACGGTTTCACCTAGAAGAACGAAATTTGGTGAGCCAAGTAAGATTCATGTACTGATCATTACCTGAAAGTTTCATCAAGATTGGGTGAAAAAGTGTGTGCTGAGATTTCAGGCAACTCGTAGTTTTTTGGAAGCTTGGCAGGCCCTTTCTATGAAAGTTATTCTCGCCAGTCTCTGCTTAGGGCTACATCAACAGCAAACAAACCATGAGATAGAACTTGAAACTGCTTTATGGTGTCAAGTTTCAAAGAGCTAGCACAAACCGTGTTTGATTTAGAGTTCCAAATACATGTATTCGTATAGAAGAAAATAGAGTGAAACCTGAAAATGAAACCGGTTACTGCCAACGAACGGTTTCACCTAGAAGAATGAAATATGGCGAGCCAAGTGGGATTAATGTACTGATCATTACCTGAAAGTTTCATCAAGATTCGTTGAAAAAGTGTGTGCTGAGATTTCAGGCAACTCGTTGTTTTTTGGAAGCTTGGCAGGCCCTTTCCATGAAAGTGATTCTCGCCAGTCCTCTGCTTAGGGGCTACATCAACAGCAAACAAACCATAAAGGTAGAA
>NW_027524163.1:0-35230 GCF_052094955.1 Ictidomys tridecemlineatus | reverse complement strand
ACCTAGAAGAACGAAATTTGGCGAGCCAAGTGGGATTGGTGTACTGATCATTACCTGAAAGTTTCATCAAGATTGGGTGAAAAAGTGTGTGCTGAGATTTCAGGCAACTCGTAGTTTTTTGGAAGCTTGGCAGGCCCTTTCCATGAAAGTGATTCTCGCCAGTCTCTGCTTAGGGCTACATCAACAGCAAATAAACCATAGAGATAGAACTTGAAACTGCTTTGTGGTGTCAAGTTTCAAAGAGCTAGCACAAACCATGTTTGATTTAGAGTTCCAAATACATGTATCCCTATAGGAGAAAACAGAGTGAAACCTCAAAATGAAACCGGTTACTGCCAACGAACGGTTTCACCTAGAAGAACGAAATTTGGCGAGCCAAGTGGGATTGGTGTACTGATCATTACCTGAAAGTTTAATCAAGATTGGGTGAAAAAGTGTGTGCTGAGATTTCAGGCAGCTGAAAGTTTCATCAAGATTGGGTGAAAAAGTGTGTGCTGAGATTTCAGGCAACTGGTAGTTTTTTGGAAGCTTGGCATGCCCTTTTCATGAAAGTGATTCTTGCCAGTCTCTGCTTAGGGCTACATCAACAGCAAACAAACCATAGAGATAGAACTTGAAACTGCTTTATGGTGTCAAGTTTCAAAGAGCTAGCACAAATCGTGTTTGATTTAGAGTTCCAAATACATGTATCCCTATAGGAGAAAACAGAGTGAAACCTCAAAATGAAACCGGTTACTGCCAACGAACGGTTTCACCTAGAAGAACGAAATTTGGCGAGCCAAGTGGGATTGGTGTACTGATCATTACCTGAAAGTTTAATCAAGATTGGGTGAAAAAGTGTGTGCTGAGATTTCAGGCAACTCGTAGTTTTTTGGAAGCTTGGCAGGCCCTTTCCATGAAAGTGATTCTCGCCAGTCTCTGCTTAGGGCTACATCAACAGCAAACAAACCATAGAGATAGAACTTGAAACTGCTTTATGGTGTCAAGTTTCAAAGAGCTAGCACAAACCGTGTTTGATTTAGAGTTCCAAATACATGTATCTCTATAGGAGAAAACAGAGTGAAACCTCAAAATGAAACCGGTTACTGCCAAAGAACGGTTTCACATAGAAGAACAAAATTTGGCGAGCCAAGTGGGATTGGTGTACTGATCATTACCTGAAAGTTTCATCAAGATTGGGTGAAAAAGTGTGTGCTGAGATTTCAGGCAACTCGTAGTTTTTTGGAAGCTTGGCAGGCCCTTTCCATGAAAGTGATTCTCGCCAGTCTCTGCTTAGGGCTACATCAACAGCAAACAAACCATAGAGATAGAACTTGAAACTGCTTTATGGTGTCAAGTTTCAAAGAGCTAGCACAAACCGTGTTTGATTTAGAGTTCCAAATACATGTATCCCTATAGGAGAAAACAGAGTGAAACCTCAAATGAAACCGGTTACTGCCAACGAACGGTTTTCACCTAGAAGAACGAAATTTGGCGAGCCAAGTGGGATTGGTGTACTGATCATTACCTGAAAGTTTCATCAAGATTGGGTGAAAAAGTGTGTGCTGAGATTTCAGGCAACTCGTAGTTTTTTGGAAGCTTGGCAGGCCTTTCCATGAAAGTGATTGTCGCCAGTCTCTGCTTAGGGCTACATCAACAGTAAACAAACCATAGAGATAGAACTTGAAACTGCTTTATGGTGTCAAGTTTCAAAGAGCTAGCACAAACCGTGTTTGATTTAGAGTTCCAAATACATGTATCCCTATAGGAGAAAACAGAGTGAAACCTCAAAATGAAACCGGTTACTGCCAACGAACGGTTTCACCTAGAAGAACGAAATTTGGCGAGCCAAGTGGGATTGGTGTACTGATCATTACCTGAAAGTTTCATCAAGATTGGGTGAAAAAGTGTGTGCTGAGATTTCAGGCAACTCGTAGTTTTTTGGAAGCTTGGCAGGCCCTTTCCATGAAAGTGATTCTCGCCAGTCTCTGCTTAGGGCTACATCAACAGCAAACAAACCATAGAGATAGAACTTGAAACTGCTTTATGGTGTCAAGTTTCAAAGAGCTAGCACAAACCGTGTTTGATTTAGAGTTCCAAATACATGTATCCCTATAGGAGAAAACAGAGTGAAACCTCAAAATGAAACCTGTTACTGCCAACGAACGGTTTCTCCTATAAGAACGAAATTTGGCGAGCCAAGTGGGATTGGTGTACTGATCATTACCTGAAAGTTTCATCAAGATTGGGTGAAAAAGTGTGTGCTGAGATTTCAGGCAACTCGTAGTTTTTTGGAAGCTTGGCAGGCCTTTTCCATGAAAGTGATTGTCGCCAGTCTCTGCTTAGGGCTACATCAACAGTAAACAAACCATAGAGATAGAACTTGAAACTGCTTTATGGTGTCAAGTTTCAAAGAGCTAGCACAAACCGTGTTTGATTTAGAGTTCCAAATACATGTATCCCTATAGGAGAAAACAGAGAGAAACCTCAAAATGAAACCGGTTACTGCCAACGAACGGTTTCACCTAGAAGAACGAAATTTGGCGAGCCAAGTGGGATTGGTGTACTGATCATTACCTGAAAGTTTCATCAAGATTGGGTGAAAAAGTGTGTGCTGAGATTTCAGGCAACTCGTAGTTTTTTGGAAGCTTGGCAGGCCCTTTCCATGAAAGTGATTCTCGCCAGTCTCTTCTTAGGGCTACATCAACAGCAAACAAACCATAAGATAGAACTTGAAACTGCTTTATGGTGTCAAGTTTCAAAGAGCTAGCACAAACCGTGTTTGATTTAGAGTTCCAAATACATGTATCCCTATAGGAGAAAACAGAGTGAAACCTCAAAATGAAACCTGTTACTGCCAACGAACGGTTTCTCCTATAAGAACGAAATTTGGCGAGCCAAGTTGGATTGGTGTACTGATCATTACCTGAAAGTTTCATCAAGATTGGGTGAAAAAGTGTGTGCTGAGTTTCAGGCAACTCGTAGTTTTTTGGAAGCTTGGCAGGCCCTCTCCATGAAAGTGATTCTCGCCAGTCTCTGCTTAGGGCTACATCAACAGCAAACAAACCATAGAGATAGAACTTGAAACTGCTTTATGGTGTCAAGTTTCAAAGAGCTAGCACAAACCGTGTTTGATTTAGAGTTCCAAATACATGTATCCCTATAGGAGAAAACAGAGTGAAACCTCAAAATGAAACCGGTTACTGCCAACGAACGGTTTCACCTAGAAGAACGAAATTTGGCGAGCCAAGTGGGATTGGTGTACTGATCATTACCTGAAAGTTTCATCAAGATTGGGTGAAAAAGTGTGTGCTGAGATTTCAGGCAACTCGTAGTTTTTTGGAAGCTTGGCAGGCCCTTTCCATGAAAGTGATTCTCGCCAGTCTCTGCTTAGGGCTACATCAACAGCAAACAAACCATAGAGATAGAACTTGAAACTGCTTTATGGTGTCAAGTTTCAAAGAGCTAGCACAAACCGTGTTTGATTTAGAGTTCCAAATACATGTATCCCTATATGAGAAAACAGAGTGAAACCTCAAAATGAAACCTGTTACTGCCAACGAACGGTTTCTCCTATAAGAACGAAATTTGGCGAGCCAAGTTGGATTGGTGTACTGATCATTACCTGAAAGTTTCATCAAGATTGGGTGAAAAAGTGTGTGCTGAGTTTCAGGCAACTCGTAGTTTTTTGGAAGCTTGGCAGGCCCTCTCCATGAAAGTGATTCTCGCCAGTCTCTGCTTAGGGCTACATCAACAGCAAACAAACCATAGAGATAGAACTTGAAACTGCTTTATGGTGTCAAGTTTCAAAGAGCTAGCACAATCCGTGTTTGATTTAGAGTTCCAAATACATGTATCCCTATAGGAGAAAACAGAGTGAAACCTCAAAATGAAACCGGTTACTGCCAACGAACGGTTTCACCTAGAAGAACGAAATTTGGCGAGCCAAGTGGGATTGGTGTACTGATCATTACCTGAAAGTTTCATCAAGATTGGGTGAAAAAGTGTGTGCTGAGATTTCAGGCAACTCGTAGTTTTTTGGAAGCTTGGCAGGCCCTTTCCATGAAAGTGATTCTCGCCAGTCTCTGCTTAGGGCTACATCAACAGCAAACAAACCATAGAGATAGAACTTGAAACTGCTTTATGGTGTCAAGTTTCAAAGAGCTAGCACAAACCGTGTTTGATTTAGAGTTCCAAATACATGTATCCCTATAGGAGAAAACAGAGTGAAACCTCAAAATGAAACCGGTTACTGCCAACGAACGGTTTCACCTAGAAGAACGAAATTTGGCGAGCCAAGTGGGATTGGTGTACTGATCATTACCTGAAAGTTTCATCAAGATTGGGTGAAAAAGTGTGTGCTGAGATTTCAGGCAACTCATAGTTTTTTGGAAGCTTGGCAGGCCCTTTCCATGAAAGTGATTCTCACCAGTCTCTGCTTAGGGCTACATCAACAGCAAACAAACCATAGAGATAGAACTTGAAACTGCTTTATGGTGTCAAGGTTCAAAGAGCTAGCACAAACCGTGTTTGATTTAGAGTTCCAAATACATGTATCCCTATAGGAGAAAACAGAGTGAAACCTCAAAATGAAACCGGTTACTGCCAATGAACGGTTTCACCTAGAAGAACGAAATTTGGCGAGCCAAGTGGGATTGGTGTACTGATCATTACCTGAAAGTTTCATCAAGATTGGGTGAAAAAGTGTGTGCTGAGATTTCAGGGAACTCGTAGTTTTTGGAAGCTTGGCAGGCCCTTTCCATGAAAGTGATTGTCGCCAGTCTCTGCTTAGGGCTACATCAACAGCAAACAAACCATAGAGATAGAACTTGAAACTGCTTTATGGTGTCAAGTTTCAAAGAGCTAGCACAAACCGTGTTTGATTTAGAGTTCCAAATACATGTATCCCTATAGGAGAAAACAGAGTGAAACCTCAAAATGAAACCGGTTTCTGCCAATGAACAGTTTCACCTAGAAGAACGAAATTTGGAGAGCCAAGTGGGATTGGTGTACTGATCATTACCTGAAAGTTTCATCAAGATTGGGTGAAAAAGTGTGTGCTGAGATTTCAGGCAACTCGGAGTTTTATGGAAGCTTGGCAGGCCCTTTCCATGAAAGTGATTCTCGCCAGTCTCTGCTTAGGGCTACATCAACAGCAAACAAGCCATAGAGATAGAACTTGAAACTGCTTTATGGTGTCAAGTTTCAAAGAGCTAGCACAAACCGTGTTTTGATTTAGAGTTCCAAATACATGTATCCCTATAGTACAAAACAGAGTGAAACCTCAAAATGAAACCGGTTACTGCCAACGAACGGTTTCACCTAGAAGAACGAAATTTGGCGAGCCAAGTGGGATTGGTGTACTGATCATTACCTGAAAGTTTCATCAAGATTGGGTGAAAAAGTGTGTGCTGAGATTTCAGGCAACTCGTAGTTTTTTGGAAGCTTGGCAGGCCCTTTCCATGAAAGTGATTCTCGCCAGTCTCTGCTTAGGGCTACATCAACAGCAAATAAACCATAGAGATAGAACTTGAAACTGCTTTATGGTGTCAAGTTTCAAAGAGCTACCACAAACCGTGTTTGATTTAGAGTTCCAAATACATGTATCCCTATAGAAGAAAACAGAGTGAAACCTCAAAAAGAAACCGGTTACTGCCAACGAACGGTTTCACCTAGAGGAACGAAATTTGGCGAGCCAAGTGGGATTGGTGTACTGATCATTACCTGAAAGTTTCATCAAGATTGGGTGAAAAAGTGTGTGCTGAGATTTCAGGCAACTCGTAGTTTTTTGGAAGCTTGGCAGGCCCTTTCCATGAAAGTGATTCTCGCCAGTCTCTGCTTAGGGCTACATCAACAGCAAACAAACCATAGAGATAGAACTTGAAACTGCTTTATGGTGTCAAGTTTCAAAGAGCTAGCACAAACCGTGTTTGATTTAGAGTTCCAAATACATGTATCCCTATAGGAGAAAACAGAGTGAAACCTCAAAATGAAACCTGTTACTGCCAACGAACGGTTTCACCTATAAGAACGAAATCTGGCGAGCCAAGTTGGATTGGTGTACTGATCATTACCTGAAAGTTTCATCAAGATTGGGTGAAAAAGTGTGTGCTGAGTTTCAGGCAACTCGTAGTTTTTTGGAAGCTTGGCAGGCCCTCTCCATGAAAGTGATTCTCGCCAGTCTCTGCTTAGGGCTACATCAACAGCAAACAAACCATAGAGATAGAACTTGAAACTGCTTTATGGTGTCAAGTTTCAAAGAGCTAGCACAAACCGTGTTTGATTTAGAGTTCCAAATACATGTATCCCTATAGGAGAAAACAGAGTGAAACCTCAAAATGAAACCGGTTACTGCCAACGAACGGTTTCACCTAGAAGAACGAAATTTGGCGAGCCAAGTGGGATTGGTGTACTGATCATTACCTGAAAGTTTCATCAAGATTGGGTGAAAACGTGTGTGCTGAGATTTCAGGCAACTCGTAGTTTTTTGGAAGCTTGGCAGGCCCTTTCCATGAAAGTGATTCTCGCCAGTCTCTGCTTAGGGCTACATCAACAGCAAACAAACCATAGAGATAGAACTTGAAACTGCTTTATGGTGTCAAGTTTCAAAGAGCTAGCACAAACCGTGTTTGATTTAGAGTTCCAAATACATGTATCCCTCTAGGAGAAAACAGAGTGAAACCTCAAAATGAAACCGGTTACTGCCAACGAACGGTTTCACCTAGAAGAACGAAATTTGGCGAGCCAAGTGGGATTGGTGTACTGATCATTACCTGAAAGTTTCATCAAGATTGGGTGAAAAACTGTGTGCTGAGATTTCATTGAACTCATAGTTTTTTGGAAGCTTGGCAGGCCCTTTCCATGAAAGTGATTCTCACCAGTCTCTGCTTAGGGCTACATCAACAGCAAACAAACCATAGAGATAGAACTTGAAACTGCTTTATGGTGTCAAGGTTCAAAGAGCTAGCACAAACCGTGTTTGATTTAGAGTTCCAAATACATGTATCCCTATAGAAGAAAACAGAGTGAAACCTCAAAATGAAACCGGTTACTGCCAACGAACGGTTTCACCTAGAAGAACGAAATTTGGCGAGCCAAGTGGGATTGGTGTACTGATCATTACCTGAAAGTTTCATCAAGATTGGGTGAAAAAGTGTGTGCTGAGATTTCAGGCAACTCGGAGTTTTTTGGAAGCTTGGCAGGCCCTTTCCATGAAAGTGATTCTCGCCAGTCTCTGCTTAGGGCTACATCAACAGCAAACAAACCATAGAGATAGAACTTGAAACTGCTTTATGGTGTCAAGTTTCAAAGAGCTAGCACAAACCGTGTTTGATTTAGAGTTCCAAATACATGTATCCCTATAGGAGAAAACAGAGTGAAACCTCAAAATGAAACCTGTTACTGCCAACGAACGGTTTCACCTATAAGAACGAAATTTGGCGAGCCAAGTTGGATTGGTGTACTGATCATTACCTGAAAGTTTCATCAAGATTGGGTGAAAAAGTGTGTGCTGAGTTTCAGGCAACTCGTAGTTTTTTGGAAGCTTGGCAGGCCCTCTCCATGAAAGTGATTCTCGCCAGTCTCTGCTTAGGGCTACATCAACAGCAAACAAACCATAGAGATAGAACTTGAAACTGCTTTATGGTGTCAAGTTTCAAAGAGCTAGCACAAACCGTGTTTGATTTAGAGTTCCAAATACATGTATCCCTATAGGAGAAAACAGAGTGAAACCTCAAAATGAAACCGGTTACTGCCAACGAACGGTTTCACCTAGAAGAACGAAATTTGGCGAGCCAAGTGGGATTGGTGTACTGATCATTACCTGAAAGTTTCATCAAGATTGGGTGAAAAAGTGTGTGCTGAGATTTCAGGCAACTCGTAGTTTTTTGGAAGCTTGGCAGGCCCTTTCCATGAAAGTGATTCTCGCCAGTCTCTGCTTAGGGCTACATCAACAGCAAACAAACCATAGAGATAGAACTTGAAACTGCTTTATGGTGTCAAGTTTCAAAGAGCTAGCACAAACCGTGTTTGATTTAGAGTTCCAAATACATGTATCCCTATAGGAGAAAACAGAGTGAAACCTCAAAATGAAACCGGTTACTGCCAACGAACGGTTTCACCTAGAAGAACGAAATTTGGCAAGCCAAGTGGGATTGGTGTACTGATCATTACCTGAAAGTTTCATCAAGATTGGGTGAAAAAGTGTGTGCTGAGATTTCAGGCAACTCGTAGTTTTTTGGAAGCTTGGCAGGCCCTTTCCATGAAAGTGATTCTCGCCAGTCTCTGCTTAGGGCTACATCAACAGCAAACAAACCATAGAGATAGAACTTGAAACTGCTTTATGGTGTCAAGTTTCAAAGAGCTAGCACAAACCGTGTTTGATTTAGAGTTCCAAATACATGTATCCCTATAGGAGAAAACAGAGTGAAACCTCAAAATGAAACCTGTTACTGCCAACGAACGGTTTCACCTATAAGAACGAAATTTGGCGAGCCAAGTTGGATTGGTGTACTGATCATTACCTGAAAGTTTCATCAAGATTGGGTGAAAAAGTGTGTGCTGAGTTTCAGGCAACTCGTAGTTTTTTGGAAGCTTGGCAGGCCCTCTCCATGAAAGTGATTCTCGCCAGTCTCTGCTTAGGGCTACATCAACAGCAAACAAACCATAGAGATAGAACTTGAAACTGCTTTATGGTGTCAAGTTTCAAAGAGCTAGCACAAACCGTGTTTGATTTAGAGTTCCAAATACATGTATCCCTATAGGAGAAAACAGAGTGAAACCTCAAAATGAAACCGGTTACTGCCAACGAACGGTTTCACCTAGAAGAACGAAATTTGGCGAGCCAAGTGGGATTGGTGTACTGATCATTACCTGAAAGTTTCATCAAGATTGGGTGAAAACGTGTGTGCTGAGATTTCAGGCAACTCGTAGTTTTTTGGAAGCTTGGCAGGCCCTTTCCATGAAAGTGATTCTCGCCAGTCTCTGCTTAGGGCTACATCAACAGCAAACAAACCATAGAGATAGAACTTGAAACTGCTTTATGGTGTCAAGTTTCAAAGAGCTAGCACAAACCGTGTTTGATTTAGAGTTCCAAATACATGTATCCCTATAGGAGAAAACAGAGTGAAACCTCAAAATGAAACCGGTTACTGCCAACGAACGGTTTCACCTAGAAGAACGAAATTTGGCGAGCCAAGTGGGATTGGTGTACTGATCATTACCTGAAAGTTTCATCAAGATTGGGTGAAAAAGTGTGTGCTGAGATTTCAGGCAACTCATAGTTTTTTGGAAGCTTGGCAGGCCCTTTCCATGAAAGTGATTCTCACCAGTCTCTGCTTAGGGCTACATCAACAGCAAACAAACCATAGAGATAGAACTTGAAACTGCTTTATGGTGTCAAGGTTCAAAGAGCTAGCACAAACCGTGTTTGATTTAGAGTTCCAAATACATGTATCCCTATAGGAGAAAACAGAGTGAAACCTCAAAATGAAACCGGTTACTGCCAACGAACGGTTTCACCTAGAAGAACGAAATTTGGCGAGCCAAGTGGGATTGGTGTACTGATCATTACCTGAAAGTTTCATCAAGATTGGGTGAAAAAGTGTGTGCTGAGATTTCAGGGAACTCGTAGTTTTTGGAAGCTTGGCAGGCCCTTTCCATGAAAGTGATTGTCGCCAGTCTCTGCTTAGGGCTACATCAACAGCAAACAAACCATAGAGATAGAACTTGAAACTGCTTTATGGTGTCAAGTTTCAAAGAGCTAGCACAAACCGTGTTTGATTTAGAGTTCCAAATACATGTATCCCTATAGGAGAAAACAGAGTGAAACCTCAAAATGAAACCGGTTTCTGCCAACGAACAGTTTCACCTAGAAGAACGAAATTTGGAGAGCCAAGTGGGATTGGTGTACTGATCATTACCTGAAAGTTTCATCAAGATTGGGTGAAAAAGTGTGTGCTGAGATTTCAGGCAACTCGGAGTTTTTTGGAAGCTTGTCAGGCCCTTTCCATGAAAGTGATTCTCGCCAGTCTCTGCTTAGGGCTACATCAACAGCAAACAAGCCATAGAGATAGAACTTGAAACTGCTTTATGGTGTCAAGTTTCAAAGAGCTAGCACAAACCGTGTTTGATTTAGAGTTCCAAATACATGTATCCCTATAGGACAAAACAGAGTGAAACCTCAAAATGAAACCGGTTACTGCCAACGAACGGTTTCACCTAGAAGAACGAAATTTGGCGAGCCAAGTGGGATTGGTGTACTGATCATTACCTGAAAGTTTCATCAAGATTGGGTGAAAAAGTGTGTGCTGAGATTTCAGGCAACTCGTAGTTTTTTGGAAGCTTGGCAGGCCCTTTCCATGAAAGTGATTCTCGCCAGTCTCTGCTTAGGGCTACATCAACAGCAAATAAACCATAGAGATAGAACTTGAAACTACTTTATGGTGTCAAGTTTCAAAGAGCTAGCACAAACCGTGTTTGATTTAGAGTTCCAAATACATGTATCCCTATAGAAGAAAACAGAGTGAAACCTCAAAAAGAAACCGGTTACTGCCAACGAACGGTTTCACCTAGAAGAACGAAATTTGGCGAGCCAAGTGGGATTGGTGTACTGATCATTACCTGAAAGTTTCATCAAGATTGGGTGAAAAAGTGTGTGCTGAGATTTCAGGCAACTCGTAGTTTTTTGGAAGCTTGGCAGGCCCTTTCCATGAAAGTGATTCTCGCCAGTCTCTGCTTAGGGCTACATCAACAGCAAACAAACCATAGAGATAGAACTTGAAACTGCTTTATGGTGTCAAGTTTCAAAGAGCTAGCACAAACCGTGTTTGATTTAGAGTTCCAAATACATGTATCCCTATAGGAGAAAACAGAGTGAAACCTCAAAATGAAACCGGTTACTGCCAACGAACGGTTTCACCTAGAAGAACGAAATTTGGCGAGCCAAGTGGGATTGGTGTACTGATCATTACCTGAAAGTTTCATCAAGATTGGGTGAAAAAGTGTGTGCTGAAATTTCAGGCAACTCGTAGTTTTTTGGAAGCTTGGCAGGCCCTTTCCATGAAAGTGATTCTCGCCAGTCTCTGCTTAGGGCTACATCAACAGCAAACAAACCAAAGAGATAGAACTTGAAACTGCTTTATGGTGTCAAGTTTCAAAGAGCTAGCACAAACCGTGTTTGATTTAGAGTTCCAAATACATGTATCCCTATAGGAGAAAACAGAGTGAAACCTGAAAATGAAACCGGTTACTGCCAACGAACGGTTTCACCTAGAAGAACGAAATTTGGCGAGCCAAGTGGGATTGGTGTACTGATCATTACCTGAAAGTTTCATCAAGATTGGGTGAAAAAGTGTGTGCTGAGATTTCAGGCAACTCGTAGTTTTTTGGAAGCTTGGCAGGCCCTTTCCATGAAAGTGATTCTCGCCAGTCTCTGCTTAGGGCTACATCAACAGCAAACAAACCATAGAGATAGAACTTGAAACTGCTTTATGGTGTCAAGTTTCAAAGAGCTAGCACAAACCGTGTTTGATTTAGAGTTCCAAATACATGTATCCCTATAGGAGAAAACAGAGTGAAACCTCAAAATGAAACCGATTACTGCCAACGAACGGTTTCACCTAGAAGAACGAAATTTGGCGAGCCAAGTGGGATTGGTGTACTGATCATTACCTGAAAGTTTCATCAAGATTGGGTGAAAAATGTGTGCTGAGATTTCAGGCAACTCGTAGTTTTTTGGAAGCTTGGCAGGCCCTTTCCATGAAAGTGATTGTCGCCAGTCTCTGCTTAGGGCTACATCAACTGCAAACAAACCATAGAGATAGAACTTGAAACTGCTTTATGGTGTCAAGTTTCAAAGAGCTAGCACAAACCGTGTTTGATTTAGAGTTCCAAATACATGTATCCCTATAGAAGAAAACAGAGTGAAACCTCAAAAAGAAACCGGTTACTGCCAACGAACGGTTTCACCTAGAAGAACGAAATTTGGCGAGCCAAGTGGGATTGGTGTACTGATCATTACCTGAAAGTTTCATCAAGATTGGGTGAAAAAGTGTGTGCTGAGATTTCAGGCAACTCGTAGTTTTTTGGAAGCTTGGCAGGCCCTTTCCATGAAAGTGATTCTCGCCAGTCTCTGCTTAGGGCTACATCAACAGCAAACAAACCATAGAGATAGAACTTGAAACTGCTTTATGGTGTCAAGTTTCAAAGAGCTAGCACAAACCGTGTTTGATTTAGAGTTCCAAATACATGTATCCCTATAGGAGAAAACAGAGTGAAACCTCAAAATGAAACCGGTTACTGCCAACGAACGGTTTCACCTAGAAGAACGAAATTTGGCGAGCCAAGTGGGATTGGTGTACTGATCATTACCTGAAAGTTTCATCAAGATTGGGTGAAAAAGTGTGTGCTGAAATTTCAGGCAACTCGTAGTTTTTTGGAAGCTTGGCAGGCCCTTTCCATGAAAGTGATTCTCGCCAGTCTCTGCTTAGGGCTACATCAACAGCAAACAAACCAAAGAGATAGAACTTGAAACTGCTTTATGGTGTCAAGTTTCAAAGAGCTAGCACAAACCGTGTTTGATTTAGAGTTCCAAATACATGTATCCCTATAGGAGAAAACAGAGTGAAACCTGAAAATGAAACCGGTTACTGCCAACGAACGGTTTCACCTAGAAGAACGAAATTTGGCAAGCCAAGTGGGATTGGTGTACTGATCATTACCTGAAAGTTTCATCAAGATTGGGTGAAAAAGTGTGTGCTGAGATTTCAGGCAACTCGTAGTTTTTTGGAAGCTTGGCAGGCCCTTTCCATGAAAGTGATTCTCGCCAGTCTCTGCTTAGGGCTACATCAACAGCAAACAAACCATAGAGATAGAACTTGAAACTGCTTTATGGTGTCAAGTTTCAAAGAGCTAGCACAAACCGTGTTTGATTTAGAGTTCCAAATACATGTATCCCTATAGGAGAAAACAGAGTGAAACCTCAAAATGAAACCGGTTACTGCCAACGAACGGTTTCACCTAGAAGAACGAAATTTGGCGAGCCAAGTGGGATTGGTGTACTGATCATTACCTGAAAGTTTCATCAAGATTGGGTGAAAAATGTGTGCTGAGATTTCAGGCAACTCGTAGTTTTTTGGAAGCTTGGCAGGCCCTTTCCATGAAAGTGATTGTCGCCAGTCTCTGCTTAGGGCTACATCAACTGCAAACAAACCATAGAGATAGAACTTGAAACTGCTTTATGGTGTCAAGTTTCAAAGAGCTAGCACAAACCGTGTTTGATTTAGAGTTCCAAATACATGTATCCCTATAGGAGAAAACAGAGTGAAACCTAAAAATGAAACCGGTTACTGCCAACGAACGGTTTCACCTAGAAGAACGAAATTTGGCGAGCCAAGTGGGATTGGTGTACTGATCATTACCTGAAAGTTTCATCAAGATTGGGTGAAAAAGTTTGTGCTGAGTTTCAGGCAACTCGTAGTGTTTTTGAAGCTTGGCAGGCCCTCTCCATGAAAGTGATTCTCGCCAGTCTCTGCTTAGGGCTACATCAACAGCAAACAAACCATAGAGATAGAACTTGAAACTGCTTTATGGTGTCAAGTTTCAAAGAGCTAGCACAAACCGTGTTTGATTTAGAGTTCCAAATACATGTATCCCTATAGGAGAAAAAAGAGTGAAACCTGAAAATGAAACCAGTTACTGCCAACGAACGGTTTCACCTAGAAGAACGAAATTTGGCGAGCCAAGTGGGATTGGTGTACTGATCATTACCTGAAAGTTTCATCAAGATTGGGTGAAAAAGTGTGTGCTGAGATTTCAGGCAACTCATAGTTTTTTGGAAGCTTGGCAGGCCCTTTCCATGAAAGTGATTCTCACCAGTCTCTGCTTAGGGCTACATCAACAGCAAACAAACCATAGAGATAGAACTTGAAACTGCTTTATGGTGTCAAGATTCAAAGAGCTAGCACAAACCGTGTTTGATTTAGAGTTCCAAATACATGTATCCCTATAGGAGAAAACAGAGTGAAACCTCAAAATGAAACCGGTTACTGCCAACGAACGGTTTCACCTAGAAGAACGAAATTTGGCGAGCCAAGTGGGATTGGTGTACTGATCATTACCTGAAAGTTTCATCAAGATTGGGTGAAAAAGTGTGTGCTGAGATTTCAGGCAACTCGTAGTTTTTGGAAGCTTGGCAGGCCCTTTCCATGAAAGTGATTGTCGCCAGTCTCTGCTTAGGGCTACATCAACAGCAAACAAACCATAGAGATAGAACTTGAAACTGCTTTATGGTGTCAAGTTTCAAAGAGCTAGCACAAACCGTGTTTGATTTAGAGTTCCAAATACATGTATCCCTATAGGAGAAAACAGAGTGAAACCTCAAAATGAAACCGGTTTCTGCCAACGAACAGTTTCACCTAGAAGAATGAAATTTGGAGAGCCAAGTGGGATTGGTGTACTGATCATTACCTGAAAGTTTCATCAAGATTGGGTGAAAGAGTGTGTGCTGAGATTTCAGGCAACTCGTAGTTTTTTGGAAGCTTGGCAGGCCCTTTCCATGAAAGTGATTCTCGCCAGTCTCTGCTTAGGGCTACATCAACAGCAAACAAACCATAGAGATAGAACTTGAAACTGCTTTATGGTGTCAACTTTCAAAGAGCTAGCACAAACCGTGTTTGATTTAGAGTTCCAAATACATGTATCCCTATAGGAGAAAACAGAGTGAAACCTCAAAATGAAACCGGTTACTGCCAACGAACGGTTTCACCTAGAAGAACGAAATTTGGCGAGCCAAGTGGGATTGGTGTACTGATCATTACCTGAAAGTTTAATCAAGATTGGGTGAAAAAGTTTGTGCTGAGTTTCAGGCAACTCGTAGTGTTTTGGAAGCTTGGCAGGCCCTCTCCATGAAAGTGATTCTCGCCAGTCTCTGCTTAGGGCTACATCAACAGCAAACAAACCATAGAGATAGAACTTGAAACTGCTTTATGGTGTCAAGTTTCAAAGAGCTAGCATACCGTGTTTGATTTAGAGTTCCAAATACATGTATCCCTATAGGAGAAAACAGAGTGAAACCTGAAAATGAAACCAGTTACTGCCAACGAACGGTTTCACCTAGAAGAACGAAATTTGGCGAGCCAAGTGGGATTGGTGTACTGATCATTACCTGAAAGTTTCATCAAGATTGGGTGAAAAAGTGTGTGCTGAGATTTCAGGCAACTCATAGTTTTTTGGAAGCTTGGCAGGCCCTTTCCATGAAAGTGATTCTCACCAGTCTCTGCTTAAGGCTACATCAACAGCAAACAAACCATAGAGATAGAACTTGAAACTGCTTTATGGTGTCAAGATTCAAAGAGCTAGCACAAACCGTGTTTGATTTAGAGTTCCAAATACATGTATCCCTATAGGAGAAAACAGAGTGAAACCTGAAAATGAAACCGGTTACTGCCAACGAACGGTTTCACCTAGAAGAACGAAATTTGGCGAGCCAAGTGGGATTGGTGTACTGATCATTACCTGAAAGTTTCATCAAGATTGGGTGAAAAAGTGTGTGCTGAGATTTCAGGCAACTCGTAGTTTTTTGGAAGCTTGGCAGGCCCTTTCCATGAAAGTGATTCTCACCAGTCTCTGCTTAGGGCTACATCAACAGCAAACAAACCATAGAGATAGAACTTGAAACTGCTTTATGGTGTCAAGTTTCAAAGAGCTACCACAAACCGTGTTTGATTTAGAGTTCCAAATGCATGTATCCCTATAGGAGAAAACAGAGTGAAACCTCAGAATGAAACCGGTTACTGCCAACGAACGGTTTCACCTAGAAGAACGAAATTTGGCGAGCCAAGTGGGATTGGTGTACTGATCATTACCTGAAAGTTTCATCAAGATTGGGTGAAAAATGTGTGCTGAGATTTCAGGCAACTCGTAGTTTTTTGGAAGCTTGGCAGGCCCTTTCCATGAAAGTGATTGTCGCCAGTCTCTGCTTAGGGCTACATCAACTGCAAACAAACCATAGAGATAGAACTTGAAACTGCTTTAAGGTGTCAAGTTTCAAAGAGCTAGCACAAACCGTGTTTGATTTAGAGTTCCAAATACATGTATCCCTATAGGAGAAAACAGAGTGAAACCTCAAAATGAAACCGGTTACTGCCAACGAACGGTTTCACCTAGAAGAACGAAATTTGGCGAGCCAAGTGGGATTGGTGTACTGATCATTACCTGAAAGTTTTATCATGATTGGGTGAAAAAGTGTGTGCTGAGATTTCATGCAACTCGTAGTTTTTTGGAAGCTTGGCAGGCCCTTTCCATGAAAGTGATTCTCGCCAGTCTCTGCTTAGGGCTACATCAACAGCAAACAAACCATAGAGATAGAACTTGAAACTGCTTTATGGTGTCAAGTTTCAAAGAGCTAGCACAAACCGTGTTTGATTTAGAGTTCCAAATATATGTATCCCTATAGGAGAAAACAGAGTGAAACCTCAAAATGAAACCGGTTACTGCCAACGAACGGTTTCACCTAGAAGAACGAAATTTGGCGAGCCAAGTGGCTTTGGTTTACTGATCATTACCTGAAAGTTTCATCAAGATTGGGTGAAAAAGTGTGTGCTGAGATTTCAGGCAACTCGTAGTTTTTTGGAGGCTTGACAGGCCCTTTTTTGAAAGTGATTCTCGACAGTTTCTGCTTAGGGCTACATCAACAGCAAACAAACCATAGAGATAGAACTTGAAACTGCTTTATTGTGTCAAGTTTCAAAGAGCTAGCACAAACCGTGTTTGATTTAGAGTTCCAAATACATGTATCCCTATAGGAGAAAACAGAGTGAAACCTCAAAATGAAACCGGTTACTGCCAACGAACGGTTTCACCTAGAAGAACGAAATTTGGCGAGCCAAGTGGGATTGGTGTACTGATCATTACCTGAAAGTTTCATCAAGATTGGGTGAAAAAGTGTGTGCTGAGATTTCAGGCAACTCGTAGTTTTTGGAAGCTTGGCAGGCCCTTTCCATGAAAGTGATTGTCGCCAGTCTCTGCTTAGGGCTACATCAACAGCAAAGAAACCATAGAGATAGAACTTGAAACTGCTTTATGGTGTCAAGTTTCAAAGAGCTAGCACAAACCGTGTTTGATTTAGAGTTCCAAATACATGTATCCCTATAGGAGAAAACAGAGTGAAACCTGAAAATGAAACCGGTTACTGCCAACGAACGGTTTCACCTAGAAGAACGAAATTTGGCGAGCCAAGTGGGATTGGTGTACTGATCATTACCTGAAAGTTTCATCAAGATTGGGTGAAAAAGTGTGTGCTGAGATTTCAGGCAACTCGTAGTTTTTTGGAAGCTTGGCAGGCCCTTTCCATGAAAGTGATTCTCGCCAGTCTCTGCTTAGGGCTACATCAACAGCAAACAAACCATAGAGATAGAACTTGAAACTGCTTTATGGTGTCAAGTTTCAAAGAGCTAGCACAAACCGTGTTTGAATTAGAGTTCCAAATACATGTATCCCTATAGGAGAAAACAGAGTGAAACCTCAAAATGAAACCGGTTACTGCCAACGAACGGTTTCACCTAGAAGAACGAAATTTGGCGAGCCAAGTGGGATTGGTGTACTGATCATTACCTGAAAGTTTCATCAAGACTGGGTGAAAAAGTGTGTGCTGAGATTTCAGGCAACTTGTAGTTTTTGGGAAGCTTGGCAGGCCCTTTCCATGAAAGTGATTCTCGCCAGTCTCTGCTTAGGGCTACATCAACAGCAAACAAACCATAGAGATAGAACTTGAAACTGCTTTATGGTGTCAATTTTCAAAGAGCTAGCACAAACCGTGTTTGATTTAGAGTTCCAAATACATGTACCCCTATAGGAGAAAACAGAGTGAAACCTCAAAATGAAACCGGTTACTGCCAACGAATGGTTTCACCTAGAAGAACGAAATTTGGCGAGCCAAGTGGGATTGGTGTACTGATCATTACCTGAAAGTTTCATCAAGATTGGTTGAAAAAGTGTGTGCTGAGATTTCAGGCAACTCGTAGTTTTTGGAAGCTTGGCAGGCCCTTTCCATGAAAGTGATTCTCGCCATTCTCTGCTTAGGGCTACATCAACAGCAAACAAACCATAGAGATAGAACTTGAAACTGCTTTATGGTGTCAAGTTTCAAAGAGCTAGCACAAACCGTGTTTGATTTATAGTTCCAAATACATGTATCCCTATAGGAGAATACAGAGTGAAACCTCAAAATGAAACCGGTTACTGCCAACGAACGGTTTCACCTAGAGGAACGAAATTTGGCGAGCCAAGTGGGATTGGTGTACTGATCATTACCTGAAAGTTTCATCAAGATTGGGTGAAAAAGTGTGTGCTGAGATTTCAGGCAACTCGTAGTTTTTTGGAAGCTTGGCAGGCCCTTTCCATGAAAGTGATTCTCGCCAGTCTCTGCTTAGGGCTACATCAACAGCAAACAAACCATAGAGATAGAACTTGAAACTGCTATATTGTTTCAAGTTTCAAAGAGCTAGCACAAACCGTGTTTGATTTAGAGTTCCAAATACATGTATCCCTATAGGAGAAAACAGAGTGAAACCTCAAAATGAAACCGGTTACTGCCAACGAACGGTTTCACCTAGAAGAACGAAATTTGGCGAGCCAAGTGGGATTTGTGTACTGATCATTACCTGAAAGTTTCATCAAGATTGGGTGAAAAAGTGTGTGCTGAGATTTCAGGCAACTCGTAGTTTTTTGGAAGCTTGGCAGGCCCTTTCCATGAAAGTGATTCTCGCCAGTCTCTGCTTAGGGCTACATCAACAGCAAACAAACCATAGAGATAGAACTTGAAACTGCTTTATTGTGTCAAGTTTCAAAGAGCTAACACAAACTGTGTTTGATTTAGAGTTCCAAATACATGTATCCCTTTAAGAGAAAACAGAGTGAAACCTCAAAATGAAACCGGTTACTGCCAACGAACGGTTTAACCTAGAAGAAAGAAATTTGGCGAGCCAAGTGGGATTGGTGTACTGATCATTACCTGAAAGTTTCATCAAGATTGGGTGAAAAAGTGTGTGCTGAGATTTCAGGCAACTCGTAGTTTTTTGGAAGCTTGGCAGGCCCTTTCCATGAAAGTGATTCTCGCCAGTCTCTGCTTAGGGCTACATCAACAGCAAACAAACCATAGAGATAGAACTTGAAACTGCTTTATGGTGTCAAGTTTCAAAGAGCTAGCACAAACCGTGTTTGATTTAGAGTTCCAAATACATGTATCCCTATAGGAGAAACCAGAGTGAAACCTCAAAATGAAACCGGTTACTGCCAACGAACGGTTTCACCTAGAAGAACGAAATTTGGCGAGCCAAGTGGGATTGGTGTACTGATCATTACCTGAAAGTTTTATCATGATTGGGTGAAAAAGTGTGTGCTGAGATTTCATGCAACTCGTAGTTTTTTGGAAGCTTGGCAGGCCCTTTCCATGAAAGTGATTCTCGCCAGTCTCTGCTTAGGGCTACATCAACAGCAAACAAACCATAGAGATAGAACTTGAAACTACTTTATGGTGTCAAGTTTCAAAGAGCTAGCACAAACCGTGTTTGATTTAGAGTTCCAAATATATGTATCCCTATAGGAGAAAACAGAGTGAAACCTCAAAATGAAACCGGTTACTGCCAACGAACGGTTTCACCTAGAAGAACGAAATTTGGCGAGCCAAGTGGGATTGGTTTACTGATCATTACCTGAAAGTTTCATCAAGATTGGGTGAAAAAGTGTGTGCAGAGATTTCAGGCAACTCGTAGTTTTTTGGAGGCTTGGCAGGCCCTTTTTTAAAAGTGATTCTCGCCAGTCTCTGCTTAGGGCTACATCAACAGCAAACAAACCATAGAGATAGAACTTGAAACTGCTTTATGGTGTCAAGTTTCAAAGAGCTAGCACAAACCGTGTTTGATTTAGAGTTCCAAATACATGTATCCCTATAGGAGAAAACAGAGTGAAACCTCAAAATGAAACCGGTTACTGCCAACGAACGGTTTCACCTAGAAGAAAGAAATTTGGCGAGCCAAGTGGGATTGGTGTACTGATCATTACCTGAAAGTTTCATCAAGATTGGGTGAAAAAGTGTGTGCTGAGATTTCAGGCAACTCGGAGTTTCTTGGAAGCTTGGCAGGCCCTTTCCATGAAAGTGATTCTCGCCAGTCTCTGCTTAGGGCTACATCAACAGCAAACAAACCATAGAGATAGAACTTGAAACTGCTTTATGGTGTCAATTTTCAAAGAGCTAGCACAAACCGTGTTTGATTTAGAGTTCCAAATACATGTATCCCTATAGGAGAAAACAGAGTGAAACCTCAAAATGAAACCGGTTACTGCCAATGAATGGTTTCACCTAGAAGAACGAAATTTGGCGAGCCAAGTGGGATTGGTGTACTGATCATTACCTGAAAGTTTCATCGAGATTGGGTGAAGAAGTGTGTGCTGAGATTTCAGGCAACTCGTAGTTTTTGGAAGCTTGGCAGGCCCTTTCCATGAAAGTGATTCTCGCCAGTCTCTGCTTAGGGCTACATCAACAGCAAACAAACCATAGAGATAGAACTTGAAACTGCTTTATGGTGTCAAGTTTCAAAGAGCTAGCACAAACCGTGTTTGATTTAGAGTTCCAAATACATATATCCCTATAGGAGAAAACAGAGTGAAACCTCAAAATGAAACCGGTTACTGCCAACAAACGGTTTCACCTAGAAGAACGAAATTTGGCGAGCAAAGTGGGATTGGTGTACTGATCATTACCTGAAAGTTTCATCAAGATTGGGTGAAAAAGTGTGTGCTGAGATTTCAGGCACCTGAAAGTTTCATCAAGATTGGGTGAAAAAGTGTGTGCTGATATTTCAGGCAACTCGTAGTTTTTTGGAAGCTTGGCAGGCCCTTTCCATGAAAGTGATTCTCGCCAGTCTCTGCTTAGGGCTACATGAACAGCAAACAAACCATAGAGATAGAACTTGAAACTGCTTTATTGTGTCAAGTTTCAAAGAGCTAACACAAACTGTGTTTGATTTAGAGTTCCAAATACATGTATCCCTTTAAGAGAAAACAGAGTGAAACCTCAAAATGAAACCGGTTACTGCCAACGAACGGTTTCACCTAGAAGAACGAGATTTGGCGAGCCAAGTGGGATTGGTGTACTGATCATTAACTGAAAGTTTCATCAAGATTGGGTGAAAAAGTGTGTGCTGAGATTTCAGGCAACTCGTAGTTTTTTGGAAGCTTGGCAGGCCCTTTCCATGAATGTGATTCTCGCCAGTCTCTGCTTAGGGCTACATCAACAGCAAAGAAACCATAGAGATAGAACTTGAAACTGCTTTATGGTGTCAAATTTCAAAGAGCTAGCACAAACCGTGTTTGATTTAGAGTTCCAAATACATGTATCCCTATAGGAGAAAACAGAGTGAAACCTGAAAATGAAACCGGTTACTGCCAACGAACGTTTTCACCTAGAAGAACGAAATTTGGCGAGCCAAGTGGGATTGGTGTACTGATCATTACCTGAAAGTTTCATCAAGATTGTGTGAAAAAGTGTGTGCTGAGATTTCAGGCAACTCGTAGTTTTTTGGAAGCTTGGCAGGCCCTTTCCATGAAAGTGATTCTCACCAGTCTCTGCTTAGGGCTACATCAACAGCAAACAAACCAAAGAGATAGAACTTGAAACTGCTTTATGGTGTCAAGTTTCAAAGAGCTAGCACAAACCGTGTTTGATTTAGAGTTCCAAATACATGTATCCCTATAGGAGAAAACAGAGTGAAACCTCAAATTGAAACCGGTTACTGCCAACGAACGGTTTCACCTAGAAGAACGAAATTTGGCGAGCCAAGTGGGATTGGTGTACTGATCATTACCTGAAAGTTTCATCAAGATTGGGTGAAAAATGTGTGCTGAGATTTCAGGCAACTCGTAGTTTTTTGGAAGCTTGGCAGGCCCTTTCCATGAAAGTGATTGTCGCCAGTCTCTGCTTAGGGCTACATCAACTGCAAACAAACCATAGAGATAGAACTTGAAACTGCTTTAAGGTGTCAAGTTTCAAAGAGCTAGCACAAACCGTGTTTGATTTAGAGTTCCAAATACATGTATCCCTATAGGAGAAACCAGAGTGAAACCTCAAAATGAAACCGGTTACTGCCAACGAACGGTTTCACCTAGAAGAACGAAATTTGGCGAGCCAAGTGGGATTGGTGTACTGATCATTACCTGAAAGTTTTATCATGATTGGGTGAAAAAGTGTGTGCTGAGATTTCATGCAACTCGTAGTTTTTTGGAAGCTTGGCAGGCCCTTTCCATGAAAGTGATTCTCGCCAGTCTCTGCTTAGGGCTACATCAACAGCAAACAAACCATAGAGATAGAACTTGAAACTACTTTATGGTGTCAAGTTTCAAAGAGCTAGCATAAACCGTGTTTGATTTAGAGTTCCAAATATATGTATCCCTATAGGAGAAAACAGAGTGAAACCTCAAAATGAAACCGGTTACTGCCAACGAACGGTTTCACCTAGAAGAACGAAATTTGGCGAGCCAAGTGGGATTGGTTTACTGATCATTACCTGAAAGTTTCATCAAGATTGGGTGAAAAAGTGTGTGCTGAGATTTCAGGCAACTCGTAGTTTTTTGGAGGCTTGGCAGGCCCTTTTTTAAAAGTGATTCTCGCCAGTCTCTGCTTAGGGCTACATCAACAGCAAACAAACCATAGAGATAGAACTTGAAACTGCTTTATGGTGTCAAGTTTCAAAGAGCTAGCACAAACCGTGTTTGATTTAGAGTTCCAAATACATGTATCCCTATAGGAGAAAACAGAGTGAAACCTCAAAATGAAACCGGTTACTGCCAACGAACGGTTTCACCTAGAAGAAAGAAATTTGGCGAGCCAAGTGGGATTGGTGTACTGATCATTACCTGAAAGTTTCATCAAGATTGGGTGAAAAAGTGTGTGCTGAGATTTCAGGCAACTCGGAGTTTCTTGGAAGCTTGGCAGGCCCTTTCCATGAAAGTGATTCTCGCCAGTCTCTGCTTAGGGCTACATCAACAGCAAACAAACCATAGAGATAGAACTTGAAACTGCTTTATGGTGTCAATTTTCAAAGAGCTAGCACAAACCGTGTTTGATTTAGAGTTCCAAATACATGTATCCCTATAGGAGAAAACAGAGTGAAACCTCAAAATGAAACCGGTTACTGCCAATGAATGGTTTCACCTAGAAGAACGAAATTTGGCGAGCCAAGTGGGATTGGTGTACTGATCATTACCTGAAAGTTTCATCGAGATTGGGTGAAGAAGTGTGTGCTGAGATTTCAGGCAACTCGTAGTTTTTGGAAGCTTGGCAGGCCCTTTCCATGAAAGTGATTCTCGCCAGTCTCTGCTTAGGGCTACATCAACAGCAAACAAACCATAGAGATAGAACTTGAAACTGCTTTATGGTGTCAAGTTTCAAAGAGCTAGCACAAACCGTGTTTGATTTAGAGTTCCAAATACATATATCCCTATAGGAGAAAACAGAGTGAAACCTCAAAATGAAACCGGTTACTGCCAACAAACGGTTTCACCTAGAAGAACGAAATTTGGCGAGCAAAGTGGGATTGGTGTACTGATCATTACCTGAAAGTTTCATCAAGATTGGGTGAAAAAGTGTGTGCTGAGATTTCAGGCACCTGAAAAGTTTCATCAAGATTGGGTGAAAAAGTGTGTGCTGATATTTCAGGCAACTCGTAGTTTTTTGGAAGCTTGGCAGGCCCTTTCCATGAAAGTGATTCTCGCCAGTCTCTGCTTAGGGCTACATGAACAGCAAACAAACCATAGAGATAGAACTTGAAACTGCTTTATTGTGTCAAGTTTCAAAGAGCTAACACAAACTGTGTTTGATTTAGAGTTCCAAATACATGTATCCCTTTAAGAGAAAACAGAGTGAAACCTCAAAATGAAACCGGTTACTGCCAACGAACGGTTTCACCTAGAAGAACGAGATTTGGCGAGCCAAGTGGGATTGGTGTACTGATCATTAACTGAAAGTTTCATCAAGATTGGGTGAAAAAGTGTGTGCTGAGATTTCAGGCAACTCGTAGTTTTTTGGAAGCTTGGCAGGCCCTTTCCATGAATGTGATTCTCGCCAGTCTCTGCTTAGGGCTACATCAACAGCAAAGAAACCATAGAGATAGAACTTGAAACTGCTTTATGGTGTCAAATTTCAAAGAGCTAGCACAAACCGTGTTTGATTTAGAGTTCCAAATACATGTATCCCTATAGGAGAAAACAGAGTGAAACCTGAAAATGAAACCGGTTACTGCCAACGAACGTTTTCACCTAGAAGAACGAAATTTGGCGAGCCAAGTGGGATTGGTGTACTGATCATTACCTGAAAGTTTCATCAAGATTGTGTGAAAAAGTGTGTGCTGAGATTTCAGGCAACTCGTAGTTTTTTGGAAGCTTGGCAGGCCCTTTCCATGAAAGTGATTCTCACCAGTCTCTGCTTAGGGCTACATCAACAGCAAACAAACCAAAGAGATAGAACTTGAAACTGCTTTATGGTGTCAAGTTTCAAAGAGCTAGCACAAACCGTGTTTGATTTAGAGTTCCAAATACATGTATCCCTATAGGAGAAAACAGAGTGAAACCTCAAATTGAAACCGGTTACTGCCAACGAACGGTTTCACCTAGAAGAACGAAATTTGGCGAGCCAAGTGGGATTGGTGTACTGATCATTACCTGAAAGTTTCATCAAGATTGGGTGAAAAATGTGTGCTGAGATTTCAGGCAACTCGTAGTTTTTTGGAAGCTTGGCAGGCCTTTCCATGAAAGTGATTGTCGCCAGTCTCTGCTTAGGGCTACATCAACTGCAAACAAACCATAGAGATAGAACTTGAAACTGCTTTAAGGTGTCAAGTTTCAAAGAGCTAGCACAAACCGTGTTTGATTTAGAGTTCCAAATACATGTATCCCTATAGGAGAAACCAGAGTGAAACCTCAAAATGAAACCGGTTACTGCCAACGAACGGTTTCACCTAGAAGAACGAAATTTGGCGAGCCAAGTGGGATTGGTGTACTGATCATTACCTGAAAGTTTTATCATGATTGGGTGAAAAAGTGTGTGCTGAGATTTCATGCAACTCGTAGTTTTTTGGAAGCTTGGCAGGCCCTTTCCATGAAAGTGATTCTCGCCAGTCTCTGCTTAGGGCTACATCAACAGCAATCAAACCATAGAGATAGAACTTGAAACTACTTTATGGTGTCAAGTTTCAAAGAGCTAGCACAAACCGTGTTTGATTTAGAGTTCCAAATATATGTATCCCTATAGGAGAAAACAGAGTGAAACCTCAAAATGAAACCGGTTACTGCCAACGAACGGTTTCACCTAGAAGAACGAAATTTGGCGAGCCAAGTGGGATTGGTTTACTGATCATTACCTGAAAGTTTCATCAAGATTGGGTGAAAAAGTGTGTGCTGAGATTTCAGGCAACTCGTAGTTTTTTGGAGGCTTGGCAGGCCCTTTTTTTAAAAGTGATTCTCGCCAGTCTCTGCTTAGGGCTACATCAACAGCAAACAAACCATAGAGATAGAACTTGAAACTGCTTTATGGTGTCAAGTTTCAAAGAGCTAGCACAAACCGTGTTTGATTTAGAGTTCCAAATACATGTATCCCTATAGGAGAAAACAGAGTGAAACCTCAAAATGAAACCGGTTACTGCCAACGAACGGTTTCACCTAGAAGAAAGAAATTTGGCGAGCCAAGTGGGATTGGTGTACTGATCATTACCTGAAAGTTTCATCAAGATTGGGTGAAAAAGTGTGTGCTGAGATTTCAGGCAACTCGGAGTTTCTTGGAAGCTTGGCAGGCCTTTCCATGAAAGTGATTCTCGCCAGTCTCTGCTTAGGGCTACATCAACAGCAAACAAACCATAGAGATAGAACTTGAAACTGCTTTATGGTGTCAATTTTCAAAGAGCTAGCACAAACCGTGTTTGATTTAGAGTTCCAAATACATGTATCCCTATAGGAGAAAACAGAGTGAAACCTCAAAATGAAACCGGTTACTGCCAATGAATGGTTTCACCTAGAAGAACGAAATTTGGCGAGCCAAGTGGGATTGGTGTACTGATCATTACCTGAAAGTTTCATCAAGATTGGGTGAAAAAGTGTGTGCTGAGATTTCAGGCAACTCGTAGTTTTTGGAAGCTTGGCAGGCCCTTTCCATGAAAGTGATTCTCGCCAGTCTCTGCTTAGGGCTACATCAACAGCAAACAAACCATAGAGATAGAACTTGAAACTGCTTTATGGTGTCAAGTTTCAAAGAGCTAGCACAAACCGTGTTTTATTTATAGTTCCAAATACATGTATCCCTATAGGAGAATACAGAGTGAAACCTCAAAATGAAACCGGTTACTGCCAACGAACGGTTTCACCTAGAAGAACGAAATTTGGCGAGCCAAGTGGGATTGGTGTACTGATCATTACCTGAAAGTTTCATCAAGATTGGGTGAAAAAGTGTGTGCTGAGATTTCAGGCAACTCGTAGTTTTTTGGAAGCTTGGCAGGCCCTTTCCATGAAAGTGATTCTCGCCAGTCTCTGCTTAGGGCTACATCAACAGCAAACAAACCATAGAGATAGAACTTGAAACTGCTTTATGGTGTCAAGTTTCAAAGAGCTAGCACAAACCGTGTTTGATTTAGAGTTCCAAATACATGTATCCCTATAGGAGAAAACAGAGTGAAACCTCAAAATGAAACCGGTTACTGCAAACAAACGGTTTCACCTAGAAGAACGAAATTTGGCGAGCAAAGTGGGATTGGTGTACTGATCATTACCTGAAAGTTTAATCAAGATTGGGTGAAAAAGTGTGTGCTGAGATTTCAGGCACCTGAAAGTTTCATCAAGATTGGGTGAAAAAGTGTGTGCTGAGATTTCAGGCAACTCGTAGTTTTTTGGAAGCTTGCCAGGCCCTTTCCATGAAAGTGATTCTCGCCAGTCTCTGCTTAGGGCTACATCAACAGCAGACAAACCATAGAGATAGAACTTGAAACTGCTTTATTGTGTCAAGTTTCAAAGAGCTAACACAAACTGTGTTTGATTTAGAGTTCCAAATACATGTATCGCTTTAAGAGAAAACAGAGTGAAACCTCAAAATGAAACCGGTTACTGCCAAGGAACAGTTTAACCTAGAAGAAAGAAATTTGGCGAGCCAAGTGGGATTGGTGTACTGATCATTACCTGAAAGTTTCATCAAGATTGGGTGAAAAAGTGTGTGCTGAGATTTCAGGCAACTCGTAGTTTTTTGGAAGCTAGGCAGGCCCTTTCCATGAAAGTGATTCTCGCCAGTCTCTGCTTAGGGCTACATCAACAGCAAACAAACCATAGAGATAGAACTTGAAACTGCTTTATGGTGTCAAGTTTCAAAGAGCTAGCACAAACCGTGTTTGATTTAGAGTTCCAAATACATGTATCCCTATAGGAGAAAACCAGAGTGAAACCTCAAAATGAAACCGGTTACTGCCAACGAACGTTTTCACCTAGAAGAACGAAATTTGGCGAGCCAAGTGGGATTGGTGTACTGATCATTACCTGAAAGTTTCATCAAGATTGGGTGAAAAAGTGTGTGCTGAGATTTCAGGCAACTCGTAGTTTTTTGGAAGCTTGGCAGGCCCTTTCCATGAAAGTGATTCTCGCCAGTCTCTGCTTAGGGCTACATCAACAGCAAACAAACCATAGAGATAGAACTTGAAACTGCTTTATGGTGTCAAGTTTCAAAGAGCTAGCACAAACCGTGTTTGATTTAGAGTTCCAAATACATGTATCCCTATAGGAGAAAACACAGTGAAACCTCAAAATGAAACCGGTTACTGCCAACGAATGGTTTCACATAGAAGAACGAAATTTGGCGAGCCAAGTGGGATTGGTGTACTGATCATTACCTGAAAGTTTCATCAAGATTGGGTGAAAAAGTGTGTGCTGAGATTTCAGGCAACTCGTAGTTTTTGGAAGCTTGGCAGGCCTTTCCATGAAAGTGATTCTCGCCAGTCTCTGCTTAGGGCTACATCAACAGCAAACAAACCATAGAGATAGAACTTGAAACTGCTTTATGGTGTCAAGTTTCAAAGAGCTACCACAAACCGTGTTTGATTTAGAGTTCCAAATACATGTATCCCTATAGGAGAAAACACAGTGAAACCTCAAAATGAAACCGGTTACTGCCAACGAATGGTTTCACATAGAAGAACGAAATTTGGCGAGCCAAGTGGGATTGGTGTACTGATCATTACCTGAAAGTTTCATCAAGATTGGGTGAAAAAGTGTGTGCTGAGATTTCAGGCAACTCGTAGTTTTTTGGAAGCTTGGCAGGCCCTTTCCATGAAAGTGATTCTCGCCAGTCTCTGCTTAGGGCTACATCAACAGCAAACAAACCATAGAGATAGAACTTGAAACTGCTATATTGTTCAAGTTTCAAAGAGCTAGCACAAACCGTGTTTGATTTAGAGTTCCAAATACATGTATCCCTATAGGAGAAAACAGAGTGAAACCTCAAAATGAAACCGGTTACTGCCAACGAACGGTTTCACCTAGAAGAACGAATTTGGCGAGCCAAGTGGGATTGGTGTACTGATCATTACCTGAAAGTTTCATCAAGATTGGGTGAAAAAGTGTGTGCTGAGATTTCAGGCAACTCGTAGTTTTTTGGAAGCTTGGCAGGCCCTTTCCATGAAAGTGATTCTCGCCAGTCTCTGCTTAGGGCTACATCAACAGCAAACAAACCATAGAGATAGAACTTGAAACTGCTTTATGGTGTCAAGTTTCAAAGAGCTAGCAAAAACCGTGTTTGATTTAGAGTTCCAAATACATTTATCCCTATAGGAGAAAACAGAGTGAAACCTCAAATGAAACCGGTTACTGCCAACGAATGGTTTCACCTAGAAGAACGAAATTTGGCGAGCCAAGTGGGATTGGTGTACTGATCATTACCTGAAAGTTTCATCAAGATTGGGTGAAAAAGTGTGTGCTGAGATTTCAGGCAACTCGTAGTTTTTGGAAGCTTGGCAGGCCCTTTCCATGAAAGTGATTCTCGCCAGTCTCTGCTTAGGGCTACATCAACAGCAAACAAACCATAGAGATAGAACTTGAAACTGCTTTATGGTGTCAAGTTTCAAAGAGCTAGCACAAACCGTGTTTGATTTAGAGTTCCAAATACATGTATCCCTATAGGAGAAAACAGAGTGAAACCTCAAAATGAAACCGGTTACTGCCAACAAACGGTTTCACCTAGAAGAACGAAATTTGGCGAGCAAAGTGGGATTGGTGTACTGATCATTACCTGAAAGTTTAATCAAGATTGGGTGAAAAAGTGTGTGCTGAGATTTCAGGCACCTGAAAGTTTCATCAAGATTGGGTGAAAAAGTGTGTGCTGATATTTCAGGCAACTCGTAGTTTTTTGGAAGCTTGGCAGGCCCTTTCCATGAAAGTGATTCTCGCCAGTCTCTGCTTAGGGCTACATCAACAGCAACAAACCATACAGATAGAACTTGAAACTGCTATATTGTTTCAAGTTTCAAAGAGCTAGCACAAACCGTGTTTGATTTAGAGTTCCAAATACATGTATCCCTATAGGAGAAAACAGAGTGAAACCTCAAAATGAAACCGGTTACTGCCAACGAACGGTTTCACCTAGAAGAACGAAATTTGGCGAGCCAAGTGGGATTGGTGTACTGATCATTACCTGAAAGTTTCATCAAGATTGGGTGAAAAAGTGTGTGCTGAGATTTCAGGCAACTCGTAGTTTTTTGGAAGCTTGGCAGGCCCTTTCCATGAAAGTGATTCTCGCCAGTCTATGCTTAGGGCTACATCAACAGCAAACAAACCATAGAGATAGAACTTGAAACTGCTTTATTGTGTCAAGTTTCAAAGAGGTAACACAAACTTGTGTTTGATTTAGAGTTCCAAATACATGTATCCCTTTAAGAGAAAACAGAGTGAAACCTCAAAATGAAACCGGTTACTGCCAACGAACGGTTTAACCTAGAAGAAAGAAATTTGGCGAGCCAAGTGGGATTGGTGTACTGATCATTACCTGAAAGTTTCATCAAGATTGGGTGAAAAAGTGTGTGCTGAGATTTCAGGCAACTCGTAGTTTTTTGGAAGCTTGGCAGGCCCTTTCAATGAAAGTGATTCTCGCCAGTCTCTGCTTAGGGCTACATCAACAGCAAACAAACCATAGAGATAGAACTTGAAACTGCTTTATGGTGTCAAGTTTCAAAGAGCTAGCACAAACCGTGTTTGATTTAGAGTTCCAAATACATGTATCCCTATAGGAGAAAACAGAGTGAAACCTCAAAATGAAACCGGTTACTGCCAACGAACGTTTTCACCTAGAAGAACGAAATTTGGCGAGCCAAGTGGGATTGGTGTACTGATCATTACCTGAAAGTTTCATCAAGATTGGGTGAAAAAGTGTGTGCTGAGATTTCAGGCAACTCGTAGTTTTTTGGAAGCTTGGCAGGCCCTTTCCATGAAAGTGATTCTCGCCAGTCTCTGCTTAGGGCTACATCAACAGCAAACAAACCATAGAGATAGAACTTGAAACTGCTTTATGGTGTCAAGTTTCAAAGAGCTAGCACAAACCGTGTTTGATTTAGAGTTCCAAATACATTTATCCCTATAGGAGAAAACAGAGTGAAACCTCAAAATGAAACCGGTTACTGCCAACGAACGCTTTCACCTAAAAGAACGAAATTTGGCGAGCCAAGTGGGATTTGTGTACTGATCATTACCTGAAAGTTTCATCAAGATTGGGTGAAAAAGTGTGTGCTGAGATTTCAGGAAACTCGTAGTTTTTTGGAAGCTTGGCAGGCCCTTTCCATGAAAGTGATTCTCGCCAGTCCTCTGCTTAGGGCTACATCAACAGCAAACAAACCATAGAGATAGAACTTGAAACTGCTTTATGGTGTCAAGTTTCAAAGAGCTAGCACAAACCGTGTTTGATTTAGAGTTCCAAATACATGTATCCCTATAGGAGAAAACAGAGTGAAACCTCAAAATGAAACCGGTTACTGCAAACAAACGGTTTCACCTAGAAGAACGAAATTTGGCGAGCAAAGTGGGATTGGTGTACTGATCATTACCTGAAAGTTTAATCAAGATTGGGTGAAAAAGTGTGTGCTGAGATTTCAGGCACCTGAAAGTTTCATCAAGATTGGGTGAAAAAGTGTGTGCTGAGATTTCAGGCAACTCGTAGTTTTTTGGAAGCTTGCCAGGCCCTTTCCATGAAAGTGATTCTCGCCAGTCTCTGCTTAGGGCTACATCAACAGCAGACAAACCATAGAGATAGAACTTGAAACTGCTTTATTGTGTCAAGTTTCAAAGAGCTAACACAAACTGTGTTTGATTTAGAGTTCCAAATACATGTATCGCTTTAAGAGAAAACAGAGTGAAACCTCAAAATGAAACCGGTTACTGCCAAGGAACAGTTTAACCTAGAAGAAAGAAATTTGGCGAGCCAAGTGGGATTGGTGTACTGATCATTACCTGAAAGTTTCATCAAGATTGGGTGAAAAAGTGTGTGCTGAGATTTCAGGCAACTCGTAGTTTTTTGGAAGCTTGGCAGGCCCTTTCCATGAAAGTGATTCTCGCCAGTCTCTGCTTAGGGCTACATCAACAGCAAACAAACCATAGAGATAGAACTTGAAACTGCTTTATGGTGTCAAGTTTCAAAGAGCTAGCACAAACCGTGTTTGATTTAGAGTTCCAAATACATGTATCCCTATAGGAGAAAACAGAGTGAAACCTCAAAATGAAACCGGTTACTGCCAACGAACGTTTTCACCTAGAAGAACGAAATTTGGCGAGCCAAGTGGGATTGGTGTACTGATCATTACCTGAAAGTTTCATCAAGATTGGGTGAAAAAGTGTGTGCTGAGATTTCAGGCAACTCGTAGTTTTTTGGAAGCTTGGCAGGCCCTTTCCATGAAAGTGATTCTCGCCAGTCTCTGCTTAGGGCTACATCAACAGCAAACAAACCATAGAGATAGAACTTGAAACTGCTTTATGGTGTCAAGTTTCAAAGAGCTAGCACAAACCGTGTTTGATTTAGAGTTCCAAATACATGTATCCCTATAGGAGAAAACACAGTGAAACCTCAAAATGAAACCGGTTACTGCCAACGAATGGTTTCACATAGAAGAACGAAATTTGGCGAGCCAAGTGGGATTGGTGTACTGATCATTACCTGAAAGTTTCATCAAGATTGGGTGAAAAAGTGTGTGCTGAGATTTCAGGCAACTCGTAGTTTTTGGAAGCTTGGCAGGCCCTTTCCATGAAAGTGATTCTCGCCAGTCTCTGCTTAGGGCTACATCAACAGCAAACAAACCATAGAGATAGAACTTGAAACTGCTTTATGGTGTCAAGTTTCAAAGAGCTACCACAAACCGTGTTTGATTTAGAGTTCCAAATACATGTATCCCTATAGGAGAAAACACAGTGAAACCTCAAAATGAAACCGGTTACTGCCAACGAATGGTTTCACATAGAAGAACGAAATTTGGCGAGCCAAGTGGGATTGGTGTACTGATCATTACCTGAAAGTTTCATCAAGATTGGGTGAAAAAGTGTGTGCTGAGATTTCAGGCAACTCGTAGTTTTTTGGAAGCTTGGCAGGCCCTTTCCATGAAAGTGATTCTCGCCAGTCTCTGCTTAGGGCTACATCAACAGCAAACAAACCATAGAGATAGAACTTGAAACTGCTATATTGTTTCAAGTTTCAAAGAGCTAGCACAAACCGTGTTTGATTTAGAGTTCCAAATACATGTATCCCTATAGGAGAAAACAGAGTGAAACCTCAAAATGAAACCGGTTACTGCCAACGAACGGTTTCACCTAGAAGAACGAAATTTGGCGAGCCAAGTGGGATTGGTGTACTGATCATTACCTGAAAGTTTCATCAAGATTGGGTGAAAAAGTGTGTGCTGAGATTTCAGGCAACTCGTAGTTTTTTGGAAGCTTGGCAGGCCCTTTCCATGAAAGTGATTCTCGCCAGTCTCTGCTTAGGGCTACATCAACAGCAAACAAACCATAGAGATAGAACTTGAAACTGCTTTATGGTGTCAAGTTTCAAAGAGCTAGCAAAAACCGTGTTGATTTAGAGTTCCAAATACATTTATCCCTATAGGAGAAAACAGAGTGAAACCTCAAAATGAAACCGGTTACTGCCAACGAATGGTTTCACCTAGAAGAACGAAATTTGGCGAGCCAAGTGGGATTGGTGTACTGATCATTACCTGAAAGTTTCATCAAGATTGGGTGAAAAAGTGTGTGCTGAGATTTCAGGCAACTCGTAGTTTTTGGAAGCTTGGCAGGCCCTTTCCATGAAAGTGATTCTCGCCAGTCTCTGCTTAGGGCTACATCAACAGCAAACAAACCATAGAGATAGAACTTGAAACTGCTTTATGGTGTCAAGTTTCAAAGAGCTAGCACAAACCGTGTTTGATTTAGAGTTCCAAATACATGTATCCCTATAGGAGAAAACAGAGTGAAACCTCAAAATGAAACCGGTTACTGCCAACAAACGGTTTCACCTAGAAGAACGAAATTTGGCGAGCAAAGTGGGATTGGTGTACTGATCATTACCTGAAAGTTTAATCAAGATTGGGTGAAAAAGTGTGTGCTGAGATTTCAGGCACCTGAAAGTTTCATCAAGATTGGGTGAAAAAGTGTGTGCTGATATTTCAGGCAACTCGTAGTTTTTTGGAAGCTTGGCAGGCCCTTTCCATGAAAGTGATTCTCGCCAGTCTCTGCTTAGGGCTACATCAACAGCAAACAAACCATACAGATAGAACTTGAAACTGCTATATTGTTTCAAGTTTCAAAGAGCTAGCACAAACCGTGTTTGATTTAGAGTTCCAAATACATGTATCCCTATAGGAGAAAACAGAGTGAAACCTCAAAATGGAACCGGTTACTGCCAACGAACGGTTTCACCTAGAAGAACGAAATTTGGCGAGCCAAGTGGGATTGGTGTACTGATCATTACCTGAAAGTTTCATCAAGATTGGGTGAAAAAGTGTGTGCTGAGATTTCAGGCAACTCGTAGTTTTTTGGAAGCTTGGCAGGCCCTTTCCATGAAAGTGATTCTCGCCAGTCTCTGCTTAGGGCTACATCAACAGCAAACAAACCATAGAGATAGAACTTGAAACTGCTTTATTGTGTCAAGTTTCAAAGAGGTAACAACAAACTGTGTTTGATTTAGAGTTCCAAATACATGTATCCCTTTAAGAGAAAACAGAGTGAAACCTCAAAATGAAACCGGTTACTGCCAACGAACGGTTTAACCTAGAAGAAAGAAATTTGGCGAGCCAAGTGGGATTGGTGTACTGATCATTACCTGAAAGTTTCATCAAGATTGGGTGAAAAAGTGTGTGCTGAGATTTCAGGCAACTCGTAGTTTTTTGAAGCTTGGCAGGCCCTTTCAATGAAAGTGATTCTCGCCAGTCTTCTGCTTAGGGCTACATCAACAGCAAACAAACCATAGAGATAGAACTTGAAACTGCTTTATGGTGTCAAGTTTCAAAGAGCTAGCACAAACCGTGTTTGATTTAGAGTTCCAAATACATGTATCCCTATAGGAGAAAACAGAGTGAAACCTCAAAATGAAACCGGTTACTGCCAACGAACGTTTTCACCTAGAAGAACGAAATTTGGCGAGCCAAGTGGGATTGGTGTACTGATCATTACCTGAAAGTTTCATCAAGATTGGGTGAAAAAGTGTGTGCTGAGATTTCAGGCAACTCGTAGTTTTTTGGAAGCTTGGCAGGCCCTTTCCATGAAAGTGATTCTCGCCAGTCTCTGCTTAGGGCTACATCAACAGCAAACAAACCATAGAGATAGAACTTGAAACTGCTTTATGGTGTCAAGTTTCAAAGAGCTAGCACAAACCGTGTTTGATTTAGAGTTCCAAATACATGTATCCCTATAGGAGAAAACAGAGTGAAACCTCAAAATGAAACCGGTTACTGCCAACAAACGGTTTCACCTAGAAGAACGAAATTTGGCGAGCAAAGTGGGATTGGTGTACTGATCATTACCTGAAAGTTTCATCAAGATTGGGTGAAAAGTGTGTGCTGAGATTTCAGGCACCTGAAAGTTTCATCAAGATTGGGTTTAAAAGTGTGTGCTGATATTTCAGGCAACTCGTAGTTTTTTGGAAGCTTGGCAGGCCCTTTCCATGAAAGTGATTCTCGCCAGTCTCTGCTTAGGGCTACATCAACAGCAA
>NW_027524162.1:0-35247 GCF_052094955.1 Ictidomys tridecemlineatus | reverse complement strand
CTGAAATTTACCAGAAAAAATCATCAAGATTGCGTGAAAAAATGTTTGCTGAGATTTCAGGAAACTGGTAGTTTTTTGGAAGCTTGGCAACCCCTTTCCATGAAAGTGATTCTCGCCAGTCTCTGCTTAGGGCTACATCAAAAGCAAACAAACCATACAGATAGAACTTGAAACTGCTTTGTTGTGTCCAGTTTCAAAGAGCTAGTACAAACTGTGTTTGATTTAGAGTTCCAAATACATGTATCCATATAGGAGAAAACAGAGTGAAACCTAAAAATGAAAACGGTTACTGCAAACGAACGGTTTAACCTAGAAGAACGAAATTTGGTGAGCCAAGTGGTTTTGGTGTACTGATCATTACGTGAAAGAATCATCAAGATTGGGTGAAAAAATGTTTGCTGAGATTTCAGGCAACTCGTAGTTTTCTGGAAGCTTGGCAACCCCTTTCCATGACAGAGATTCTCGCCAGTCTCTGCTTAGGGCTACATCAACAGCAATGAAAGCATAGAGATAGAACTCGAAACTGCTTTACTGTGTCAAGTTTCAAAGAGCTAGCCCAAACCGGGTTTGATTTAGAGTTCCAAATACATGTATCCATATAGGAGAAAACAGAGTGAAACCTAAAAATGAAAACGGTTACTGCAAACGAACGGTTTAACCTAGAAGAACGAAATTTGGTGAGCCAAGTGGTTTTGGTGTACTGATCATTACCTGAAAGAATCATCAAGATTGGGTGAAAAAATGTTTGCTAAGATTTCAGGCAACTCGTACTTTTTTGGAAGCTTGGCAACCCCTTTCCATGAAAGTGTTTCTCGCCAGTCTCCGCCTAGGGCTACATCAACAGAAAACAAACCATAGAGATAGAACTTGAAACTGCTTTATTGTGTCAAGTTTCAAAGAGCTAGCACAAACCGGGTTTGATTTAGAGTTCCAAATACATGTATCCATATAGGAGAAAACAGAGTGAAACCTAAAAATGAAAACGCTTACTGCAAACGAACAGTTTAACCTAGAAGAACGAAATTTGGTGAGCCAAGTGGTTTTGGTGTACTGATCATTACCAGAGAATCATCAAGATTGCGTGAAAAAATGTTTGCTGAGATTTCAGGAAACTGGTAGTTTTTTGGAAGCTTGGCAACCCCTTTTTATTAAAGTGATTCTCGCCAGTCTCTGCTTAGGGCTACATCAAAAGCAAACAAACCATACAGATAGAACTTGAAACTGATTTGTTGTGTCCAGTTTCAAAGAGCTAGCACAAACTGTGTTTGATTTAGAGATCCAAATACATGTATCCGTATAAGAGAAAACAGAGTGAAACCTAAAAATGAAAACGGTTAATGCAAACGAATGGTTTAACCTAGAAGAACAAAATTTGGTGAGCCAAGTGGTTTTGGTGTACTGATCATTACCTGAAAGAATCATCAAGATTGGGTGAAAAAATGTTTGCTGAGATTTCAGGCAACTCGTAGTTTTTTGGAAGCTTGGCAACCCCTTTCCATGAAAGTGATTCTCGCCAGTCTCTGCTTAGGGCTACATCAACAGAAAACAAACCATAGAGATAGAACTTGAAACTGCTTTATTGTGTCACGTTTCAAAGAGCTAGCACAAAGCGTGTTTGATTTAGAGTTCCAAATACATGCATCCATATAAGATAAAACAGAGTCAAACCTAAAAATGAAAACGGTTCCTGCAAACGAACGGTTTAAACTAGAAGAACGAAATTTGTTGAGCCAAGTGGTTTTGGTGTACTGATCATTACCTGAAAGAATCATCAAGATTGCGTGAAAAAATGTTTCCTGAGATTTTAGGAAACTGGCAGTTTTTTGGAAGCTTGGCAAACCCTTTCCATGAAAGTGATTCACGCCAGTCTCTGCTTAGGGCTACATTAACAGCAAAGAAACCATAGAGATAGAACTCGAAACTGCTTTACTGTGTCAAGTTTCAAAGAGCTAGCCCAAACCGGGTTTGATTTAGAGTTCCAAATACATGTATCCATATAGGAGAAAACAGAGTGAAACCTAAAAATGAAAACGGTTACTGCAAACGAACGGTTTAACCTAGAAGAACGAAATTTGGTGAGCCAAGTGGTTTTGGTGTACTGATCATTACCTGAAAGAATCATCAAGATTGGGTGAAAAAATGTTTGCTGAGATTTCAGGCAACTCGTAGTTTTTTGAAAGCTTGGCAACCCCTTTCCATGAAAGTGATTCTCGCCAGTCTTTGCCTAGGGCTACATCAACAGAAAACAAACCATAGAGATAGGACTTGATACTGCTTTATTGTGTCAAGTTTCAAAAAGCTAGCACAAACCGGTTTTGATTTAGAGTTCCAAATACATGTATCCCTATAGGAGAAAACAGAGTGAAACCTAAAAATGAATACGGTTACTGCAAACGAACGGTTTAACCTAGAAGAACGAAACTTGGTGAGCCAAGTGGTTTTGGTGTACTGATCATTACCTGAAAGAATCATCAAGATTGCGTGAAAAAATGCTTCCTGAAATTTCAGGCAACTCGTAGTTTTTTGGAAGCTTGGCAACCCCTTTCCATGAAAGTGATTCTCGCCTGTCCCTGCTTAGGGCTACATCTACAGCACACAAACCATACAGATAGAACTCGATACTGCTTTATTGTGTCAAATTTCAAAGAGCTAGCACAAACAGTGTTTGATTTAGAGTTCCAAATACATGTATCCCTATAGGAGAAAACAGAGTGAAACCTAAAACTGAAAACGGTTACTGCAAATGAACGGTTTAACCTAGAAGAACGAAACTTGGTGAGCCAAGTGGTTTTGGTGTACTGATCATTACCTGAAAGAATCATCAAGATTGGGTCAAAAAATGTTTGCTGAGATTTCAGGCAACTCGTAGTTTTTTGGAAGCTTGGCAACCCCTTTCCATGAAAGTGATTCTCGCCAGTCTCTGCTTAGGGCTACATCAACAGAAAACAAACCATAGAGATAGAACTTGAAACTTCTTTATTGTGTCACGTTTCAAAGAGCTAGCACAAAGCGTGTTTGATTTAGAGTTCCAAATACATGCATCCGTATAGGATAAAACAGAGTGAAACCTAAAAATGAAAACGGTTACTGCAAACGAACGGTTTAAACTAGAAGAACGAGATTTGGTGAGCCAAGTGGTTTTGGTGTACTGATCATTACCTGAAAGAATCATCAAGATTGCGTGAAAAAATGTTTGCTGAGATTTCAGGAAACTGGTAGTTTTTTGGAAGCTTGGCAAACCCTTTCCATGAAAGTGATTCACGCCAGTCTCTGCTTAGGGCTACATCAACAGCAATGAAACCATAGAGATAGAACTCGAAACTGCTTTACTGTGTCAAGTTTCAAAGAGCTAGCCCAAACCGGGTTTGATTTAGAGTTCCAAATACATGTATCCATATAGGAGAAAACAGAGTGAAACCTAAAAATGAAAACGGTTACTACAAACGAACGGTTTAACCTAGAAGAACGAAATTTGGTGAGCCAAGTGGTTTTGGTGTACTGATCAATACCTGAAAGAATCATCAAGATTGGGTGAAAAAATGTTTGCTCAGATTTCAGGCAACTCGTAGTTTTTTGAAAGCTTGGCAACCCCTTTCCATGAAAGTGATTCTCGCCAGTCTCTGCCTAGGGCTACATCAACAGAAAACAAACCATAGAGATAGGACTTGAAACTGCTTTATTGTGTCAAGTTTCAAAAAGCTAGCACAAACCGGGTTTGATTTAGAGTTCCAAATACATGTATCCCTATAGGAGAAAACAGAGTGAAACCTAAAAGTGAAAACGGTTACTGCAAACAAACGGTTTAACCTAGAAGAACGAAATTTGGTGAGCCAAGTGGTTTTGGTGTACTGATCATTACCTGAAGGAATCATCAAGATTGGGTCTAAATATGTTTGCTGAGATTTCAGGCAACTCGTAGTTTTTTGGAAGCTTGGCAACCCCTTTTCATGAAAGTGATTCTCGCCATTCTCTGCTTAGGGCTACATCAACAGAAAACAAACCAAAGAGATAGAACTTGAAACTACTTTATTGTGTCTAGTTTCAAAGAGCTACCACAAACCGGGTTTGATTTAGAGTTCCAAATACATGTATTTGTATAGAAGAAAACAGAGTGAAACCTAAATTAAAACGGTTTCTGCAAACGAACGGTTTAACCTAGAAGAACGAAATTTGGTGAGCCAAGTGGTTTTGGTGTACCTATCATTACCTGAAAGAATCATCAAGATTGGGTGAAAAAATGTTTGCTGAGATTTCAGGTAACTCGTAGTTTTTTGGAAGCTTGGCAACCCCTTTCCATGAAATTGATTCTCGCCAGTCTCTGCTTAGGGCGACATCAACAGCAAACAAACCATAGAGATAGAACTTGAAACTGCTTTATTGTGTCGAGTTTCAAAGAGCTAGGACGAACCATGTTTGATTTAGAGTTCCAAATACATGTATCTGTATAGGAGAAAACAGAGTGAAACCTAAAAATGAAAACGGTTACTGCAAACGGACGGTTTAACCTTGAAGAACGAAATTTAGTGAGCCAAGTGGTTTTGGTGTACTGATCATTACCTGAAAGAATCATCAAGATTGGGTGAAAAAATGTTTGCTGAGATTTCAGGAAACTGGTAGTTTTTTGGAAGTTTGGCAACCCCTTTCCATGAAAGTGATTCTCGCCAGTCTCTGCTTAGGGCTACATCAACAGCAAACAAACCATACAGATAGAACTTGAAACTGCTTTATTGTGTCAAGTTTCAAAGAGCTAGCACAAACCGTGTTGATTTAGAGTTCCAAATACATGTATCCGTATAGGAGAAAACAGAGTGAAACCTAAAAATGAAAACGGTTACTGCAAACGAACGGTTTAACCTAGAAGAACGAATTTGGTGAGCCAAGTGGTGTTTGTGTACTGATCATTACGTGAAAGAATCATCAAAATTGGGTGAAAAAATGTTTGCTGAGATTTCAAGCAACTCGTAATTTTCTTTGAAGCTTGGCAACGCCTTTCCATGAAAGTGATTCTCGCCAGTCTCTGCTTAGGGCTACATCAACAGAAGACAAACCATAGAGATAGAACTTGAAAGTGCTTTATTGTGTCAAGTTTCAAAGAGCTAGCACAAACCGGGTTTGATTTAGAGATCCAAATACATGTATCCATATAGGAGAAAACAGAGTGAAACCTAAAAGTGAAAACGGTTACTGCAAACGAACGGTTTAACCTAGAAGAACGAAATTTGGTGAGCCAAGTGGTTTTGGTGTACTGAAATTTACCAGAAAAAATCATCAAGATTGCGTGAAAAAATGTTTGCTGAGATTTCAGGAAACTGGTAGTTTTTTGGAAGCTTGGCAACCCCTTTCCATGAAAGTGATTCTCGCCAGTCTCTGCTTAGGGCTACATCAAAAGCAAACAAACCATACAGATAGAACTTGAAACTGCTTTGTTGTGTCCAGTTTCAAAGAGCTAGTACAAACTGTGTTTGATTTAGAGTTCCAAATACATGTATCCATATAGGAGAAAACAGAGTGAAACCTAAAAATGAAAACGGTTACTGCAAACGAACGGTTTAACCTAGAAGAACGAAATTTGGTGAGCCAAGTGGTTTTGGTGTACTGATCATTACGTGAAAGAATCATCAAGATTGGGTGAAAAAATGTTTGCTGAGATTTCAGGCAACTCGTAGTTTTCTGGAAGCTTGGCAACCCCTTTCCATGACAGAGATTCTCGCCAGTCTCTGCTTAGGGCTACATCAACAGCAATGAAAGCATAGAGATAGAACTCGAAACTGCTTTACTGTGTCAAGTTTCAAAGAGCTAGCCCAAACCGGGTTTGATTTAGAGTTCCAAATACATGTATCCATATAGGAGAAAACAGAGTGAAACCTAAAAATGAAAACGGTTACTGCAAACGAACGGTTTAACCTAGAAGAACGAAATTTGGTGAGCCAAGTGGTTTTGGTGTACTGATCATTACCTGAAAGAATCATCAAGATTGGGTGAAAAAATGTTTGCTAAGATTTCAGGCAACTCGTACTTTTTTGGAAGCTTGGCAACCCCTTTCCATGAAAGTGTTTCTCGCCAGTCTCTGCCTAGGGCTACATCAACAGAAAACAAACCATAGAGATAGAACTTGAAACTGCTTTATTGTGTCAAGTTTCAAAGAGCTAGCACAAACCGGGTTTGATTTAGAGTTCCAAATACATGTATCCATATAGGAGAAAACAGAGTGAAACCTAAAAATGAAAACGCTTACTGCAAACGAACAGTTTAACCTAGAAGAACGAAATTTGGTGAGGCAAGTGGTTTTGGTGTACTGATCATTACCAGAGAATCATCAAGATTGCGTGAAAAAATGTTTGCTGAGATTTCAGGAAACTGGTAGTTTTTTGGAAGCTTGGCAACCCCTTTTTATTAAAGTGATTCTCGCCAGTCTCTGCTTAGGGCTACATCAAAAGCAAACAAACCATACAGATAGAACTTGAAACTGATTTGTTGTGTCCAGTTTCAAAGAGCTAGCACAAACTGTGTTTGATTTAGAGTTCCAAATACATGTATCCGTATAGGAGAAAACAGAGTGAAACCTAAAAATGAAAACGGTTAATGCAAACGAACGGTTTAACCTAGAAGAACAAAATTTGGTGAGCCAAGTGATTTTGGTGTACTGATCATCACCTGAAGGAATCATCATGATTGGGTGAAAAAATGTTTGCTGAGATTTCTGGCAACTCGTAGTTTTTTGGAAGCTTGGCAACCCCTTTCCATGAAAGTGATTCTCGCCAGTCTCTGCTTAGCTCTACATCAACAGCAAACAAACCATAGAGATAGAACTTGAAGCTGCTCTATTGTGTCAAGTTTCAAAGAGCTAGCACAAACCGTGTTTGATTTAGAGTTCCAAATACATGTATCTGTATAGGAAAAAACAGAGTGAAACCTAAAAATGAAAACGGTTACTGCAAACGAACCGTTCGACCTAGAAGAACGACTTTTGGTGAGCCAAGTGGTTTTGTGTACTTATCATCACCTGAAAGAATCATCAAGATTGGGTGAAAAAATGTTTGCTGAGATTTCAGGCAACTCTTAGTTTTTTGGAAGCTTGGCAACTCCTTTCTATGGAAGTGATTCTCGCCAGTCTCTGCTAAGGGCTACATCAACAGTAAACAAACCATAGAGATAGAACTTGAAACTGCTTTATTGTGTCAAGTTTCAAAGAGCTAGCAAAAACCGAGTTTGATTTAGAGTTCCAAATACTTGTGTCCGTATAGGAGAAAACAGAGTGAAACCTAAAAATTAAAACGGTTACTGAAATCGAACTGTTTAACCTAGAAGAAGGAAATTTGGTGAGCCAAGTGGTTTTGGTATACTGATCAGAACCTGAAGGAATCATCAAGATTGGGTGAATAAATGTTTTCTGAGATTTCAGGCAACTCGTAGTTTTTTGGAATCTTGGAAACCCCTTTCCATGAAAGTGATTCTCGCCAGTCTCTGCTTAGGGCTACATCAACAGCAAACAAACCACAGAGATAGAACTTGAAACTGCTCTATTGTTTCAAGTTTCAAAGAGCTAGCACAAACCTTGTTTGATTTAGAGTTCCAAATACATGTATCCGTATAGGAGAAAACAGAGTGAAACCTAAAAATGAAAACGGTTACTGAAAACGAACGGTTTAACCTAGAAGAACAAAATTTGGTGAGCCAAGTGATTTTGGTGTACTGATCATCACCTGAAGGAATCATCAAGATTGGGTGAAAAAATGTTTGCTGAGATTTCAGGAAACTTGTAGTTTTTTGGAAGCTTGGCAACCCCTTTCCATGAAAGTGCTTCTCACCAGTCTCTTCTTAGGACTACATCAACAGCAAACAAACCATAGAAATAGAAGTTGAAACTGCATTATTGTGTCAAGTTTCAAAGAGCTAGCACAAACCGTGTTTGATTTAGAGTTACAAATACTTGTATCCATATAGGAGAATACAGAGTGAAAGCTAAAAATCAAAATGGTTACTTCAAATGAACGGTTTAACCTAGAAGAACGAAATTTATAGAGCCAAGTGGTTTTGGTGTACTGATCATTACCTGAAAGAATCATCAAGATTGGGTGAAAAAATGTTTGCTGAGACTTCAGGCAACTCGTAGTTTTTTGGAGGCTTGGCAACCCCTTTCCATGAAAGTGATTCTCGCCAGTTTCTGCTTAGCTCTACATCAACAGCAAACAAACCATAGAGACAGAACTTGAAACTGCTCTATTGTGTCAAGTTTCAAAGAGCTAGCACAAACCGTGTTTGATTTAGCGTTCCAAATACATGTATCTATATAGGAGAAAACAGAGTGAAACCTAAAAATGAAAACGGTTACTGCAAACGAACGGTTTAACCTAGAAGAACGAAATTTGGTGAGCCAAGTGGTTTTGGTGTACTGATCATTACCTGAAAGAATCATCAAGATTGGGTCAAAAAATGTTTGCTGAGATTTCAGGCAACTCGTAGTTTTTGGAACCTTGGCAACCCCTTTCCATGAAAGTGATTCTCGCCAGTCTCTGCTTAGGGCTACATCAACAGAAAACAAACCATAAAGATAGAACTTGAAACTTCTTTATTATGTCACGTTTCAAAGAGCTAGCACAAAGCGTGTTTGATTTAGAGTTCCAAATACATGCATCCGTATAGGATAAAACAGAGTGAAACCTAAAAATAAGAACGGTTACTGCAAACGAACGGTTTAAACTAGAAGAACGAAATTTGGTGAGCCAAGTGGTTTTAGTGTACTGATCATTACCTGAAAGAATCATCAAGATTGGGTGAAAAAATGTTTGCTGAGATTTCAGGAAACTGGTAGTTTTTTGGAAGCTTGGCAACCCCTTTCCATGAAAGTGATTCTCGCCAGTATCTGCTTAGGGCTACATCAACAGCAAACAAACCATACAGATAGAACTTGAAACTGCTTTATTGTGTCAAGTTTCAAAGAGCTAGCACAAACCGTGTTGATTTAGAGTTCCAAATACATGTATCCGTATAGGAGAAAACAGAGTGAAACCTAAAAATGAAAACGGTTACTGCAAACGAACGGTTTAACCTAGAAGAACGAATTTGGGGAGCCAAGTGGTGTTTGTGTACTGATCATTACCTGAAAGAATCATCAAAATTGGGTGAAAAAATGTTTGCTGAGATTTCAAGCAACTCGTAATTTTCTTTGAAGCTTGGCAACGCCTTTCCATGAAAGTGATTCTCGCCAGTCTCTGCTTAGGGCTACATCAACAGAAGACAAACCATAGAGATAGAACTTGAAAGTGCTTTATTGTGTCAAGTTTCAAAGAGCTAGCACAAACCGGGTTTGATTTAGAGATCCAAATACATGTATCCATATAGGAGAAAACAGAGTGAAACCTAAAAGTGAAAACGGTTACTGCAAACGAACGGTTTAACCTAGAAGAACGAAATTTGGTGAGCCAAGTGGTTTTGGTGTACTGAAATTTACCAGAAAAAATCATCAAGATTGCGTGAAAAAATGTTTGCTGAGATTTCAGGAAACTGGTAGTTTTTTGGAAGCTTGGCAACCCCTTTCCATGAAAGTGATTCTCGCCAGTCTCTGCTTAGGGCTACATCAAAAGCAAACAAACCATACAGATAGAACTTGAAACTGCTTTGTTGTGTCCAGTTTCAAAGAGCTAGTACAAACTGTGTTTGATTTAGAGTTCCAAATACATGTATCCATATAGGAGAAAACAGAGTGAAACCTAAAAATGAAAACGGTTACTGCAAACGAACGGTTTAACCTAGAAGAACGAAATTTGGTGAGCCAAGTGGTTTTGGTGTACTGATCATTACGTGAAAGAATCATCAAGATTGGGTGAAAAAATGTTTGCTGAGATTTCAGGCAACTCGTAGTTTTCTGGAAGCTTGGCAACCCCTTTCCATGACAGAGATTCTCGCCAGTCTCTGCTTAGGGCTACATCAACAGCAATGAAAGCATAGAGATAGAACTCGAAACTGCTTTACTGTGTCAAGTTTCAAAGAGCTAGCCCAAACCGGGTTTGATTTAGAGTTCCAAATACATGTATCCATATAGGAGAAAACAGAGTGAAACCTAAAAATGAAAACGGTTACTGCAAACGAACGGTTTAACCTAGAAGAACGAAATTTGGTGAGCCAAGTGGTTTTGGTGTACTGATCATTACCTGAAAGAATCATCAAGATTGGGTGAAAAAATGTTTGCTAAGATTTCAGGCAACTCGTACTTTTTTGGAAGCTTGGCAACCCCTTTCCATGAAAGTGTTTCTCGCCAGTCTCTGCCTAGGGCTACATCAACAGAAAACAAACCATAGAGATAGAACTTGAAACTGCTTTATTGTGTCAAGTTTCAAAGAGCTAGCACAAACCGGGTTTGATTTAGAGTTCCAAATACATGTATCCATATAGGAGAAAACAGAGTGAAACCTAAAAATGAAAACGCTTACTGCAAACGAACAGTTTAACCTAGAAGAACGAAATTTGGTGAGCCAAGTGGTTTTGGTGTACTGATCATTACCAGAGAATCATCAAGATTGCGTGAAAAAATGTTTGCTGAGATTTCAGGAAACTGGTAGTTTTTTGGAAGCTTGGCAACCCCTTTTTATTAAAGTGATTCTCGCCAGTCTCTGCTTAGGGCTACATCAAAAGCAAACAAACCATACAGATAGTACTTGAAACTGATTTGTTGTGTCCAGTTTCAAAGAGCTAGCACAAACTGTGTTTGATTTAGAGATCCAAATACATGTATCCGTATAGGAGAAAACAGAGTGAAACCTAAAAATGAAAACGGTTAATGCAAACGAACGGTTTAACCTAGAAGAACAAAATTTGGTGAGCCAAGTGGTTTTTGTGTACTGATCATTACCTGAAAGAATCATCAAGATTGGGTGAAAAAATGTTTGCTGAGATTTCAGGCAACTCGTAGTTTTTTGGAAGCTTGGCAACCCCTTTCCATGAAAGTGATTCTCGCCAGTCTCTGCTTAGGGCTACATCAACAGAAAACAAACCATAGAGATAGAACTTGAAACTGCTTTATTGTGTCACGTTTCAAAGAGCTAGCACAAAGCGTGTTTGATTTAGAGTTCCAAATACATGCATCCATATAAGATAAAACAGAGTCAAACCTAAAAATGAAAACGGTTCCTGCAAACGAACGGTTTAAACTAGAAGAACGAAATTTGGTGAGCCAAGTGGTTTTGGTGTACTGATCATTACCTGAAAGAATCATCAAGATTGCGTGAAAAAATGTTTCCTGAGATTTTAGGAAACTGGCAGTTTTTTGGAAGCTTGGCAAACCCTTTCCATGAAAGTGATTCACGCCAGTCTCTGCTTAGGGCTACATTAACAGCAAAGAAACCATAGAGATAGAACTCGAAACTGCTTTACTGTGTCAAGTTTCAAAGAGCTAGCCCAAACCGGGTTTGATTTAGAGTTCCAAATACATGTATCCATATAGGAGAAAACAGAGTGAAACCTAAAAATGAAAACGGTTACTGCAAACGAACGGTTTAACCTAGAAGAACGAAATTTGGTGAGCCAAGTGGTTTTGGTGTACTGATCATTACCTGAAAGAATCATCAAGATTGGGTGAAAAAATGTTTGCTGAGATTTCAGGCAACTCGTAGTTTTTTGAAAGCTTGGCAACCCCTTTCCATGAAAGTGATTTTCGCCAGTCTTTGCCTAGGGCTACATCAACAGAAAACAAACCATAGAGATAGGACTTGAAACTGCTTTATTGTGTCAAGTTTCAAAAAGCTAGCACAAACCGGTTTTGATTTAGAGTTCCAAATACATGTATCCCTATAGGAGAAAACAGAGTGAAACCTAAAAATGAATACGGTTACTGCAAACGAACGGTTTAAAATAGAAGAACGAAACTTGGTGAGCCAAGTGGTTTTGGTGTACTGATCATTACCTGAAAGAATCATCAAGATTGCGTGAAAAAATGCTTCCTGAAATTTCAGGCAACTCGTATTTTTTTGGAAGCTTGGCAACCCCTTTCCATGAAAGTGATTCTCGCCTGTCCCTGCTTAGGGCTACATCTACAGCACACAAACCATACAGATAGAACTCGATACTGCTTTATTGTGTCAAATTTCAAAGAGCTAGCACAAACAGTGTTTGATTTAGAGTTCCAAATACATGTATCCCTATAGGAGAAAACAGAGTGAAACCTAAAAGTGAAAACGGTTACTGCAAATGAACGGTTTAACCTAGAAGAACGAAACTTGGTGAGCCAAGTGGTTTTGGTGTACTGATCATTACCTGAAAGAATCATCAAGATTGGGTCAAAAAATGTTTGCTGAGATTTCAGGCAACTCGTAGTTTTTTGGAAGCTTGGCAACCCCTTTCCATGAAAGTGATTCTCGCCAGTCTCTGCTTAGGGCTACATCAACAGAAAACAAACCATAGAGATAGAACTTGAAACTGCTTTATTGTGTCACGTTTCAAAGAGCTAGCACAAAGCGTGTTTGATTTAGAGTTCCAAATACATGCATCCGTATACGATAAAACAGAGTGAAACCTAAAAATGAAAACGGTTACTGCAAACGAACGGTTTAAACTAGAAGAACGAGATTTGGTGAGCCAAGTGGTTTTGGTGTACTGATCATTACCTGAAAGAATCATCAAGATTGCGTGAAAAAATGTTTTCTGAGATTTCAGGAAACTGGTAGTTTTTTGGAAGCTTGGCAAACCCTTTCCATGAAAGTGATTCACGCCAGTCTCTGCTTAGGGCTACATCAACAGCAATGAAACCATAGAGATAGAACTCGAAACTGCTTTACTGTGTCAAGTTTCAAAGAGCTAGCCCAAACCGGGTTTGATTTAGAGTTCCAAATACATGTATCCATATAGGAGAAAACAGAGTGAAACCTAAAAATGAAAACGGTTACTACAAACGAACGGTTTAACCTAGAAGAACGAAATTTGGTGAGCCAAGTGGTTTTGGTGTACTGATCAATACCTGAAAGAATCATCAAGATTGGGTGAAAAAATGTTTGCTGAGATTTCAGGCAACTCGTAGTTTTTTGAAAGCTTGGCAACCCCTTTCCATGAAAGTATTCTCGCCAGTCTCTGCCTAGGGCTACATCAACAGAAAACAAACCATAGAGATAGGACTTGAAACTGCTTTATTGTGTCAAGTTTCAAAAAGCTAGCACAAACCGGGTTTGATTTAGAGTTCCAAATACATGTATCCCTATAGGAGAAAACAGAGTGAAACCTAAAAGTGAAAACGGTTACTGCAAACGAACGGTTTAACCTAGAAGAACGAAATTTGGTGAGCCAAGTGGTTTTGGTGTACTGATCATTACCTGAAGGAATCATCAAGATTGGGTCTAAATATGTTTGCTGAGATTTCAGGCAACTCGTAGTTTTTTGGAAGCTTGGCAACCCCTTTTCATGAAAGTGATTCTCGCCATTCTCTGCTTAGGGCTACATCAACAGAAAACAAACCAAAGAGATAGAACTTGAAACTACTTTATTGTGTCTAGTTTCAAAGAGCTACCACAAACCGGGTTTGATTTAGAGTTCCAAATACATGTATTTGTATAGAAGAAAACAGAGTGAAACCTAAATTAAAACGGTTTCTGCAAACGAACGGTTTAACCTAGAAGAACGAAATTTGGTGAGCCAAGTGGTTTTGGTGTACCTATCATTACCTGAAAGAATCATCAGGATTGGGTGAAAAAATGTTTGCTGAGGTTTCAGGTAACTCGTAGTTTTTTGGAAGCTTGGCAACCCCTTTCCATGAAATTGATTCTCGCCAGTCTCTGCTTAGGGCGATATCAACAGCAAACAAACCATAGAGATAGAACTTGAAACTGCTTTATTGTGTCGAGTTTCAAAGAGCTAGGACGAACCATGTTTGATTTAGAGTTCCAAATACATGTATCTGTATAGGAGAAAACAGAGTGAAACCTAAAAATGAAAACGGTTACTGCAAACGGACGGTTTAACCTTGAAGAACGAAATTTGGTGAGCCAAGTGGTTTTGGTGTACTGATCATTACCTGAAAGAATCATCAAGATTGGGTGAAAAAATGTTTGCTGAGATTTCAGGCAACTCGTAGTGTTTTGGAAGCATGGGAACCCTTTTTCATGAATGTGATTCTCGCCAGTCTCTGCTTAGGGCTACATCAACAGCAAACAAACCATAGAGATAGAATTTGAAACTGCTTTATTGTGTCAAGTTTCAAAGAGCTAGCACAAACCAGGTTTGATTTAGAGTTCCAAATACATGTATCCGTATAGGAGAAAACAGAGTGAAACTTAAAAATGAAAACGGTTACTGCAAACGAACGGTTTAACCTAGAAGAACGAAATTTGGTGAGCCAAGTGGTTTTGGTTAACTGATCATTACCTGAAAGAATCATCAAGATTGGGTGAAAAAATGTTTGCTGAGATTTCAGGCAACTCGTAGTTTTTTCGAAGCTTGGCAACCCCTTTCCATGAAAGTGATTCTCGCCAGTCTCTGCTTAGGGCTACATAAACAGAAAACAAACCATAGAGGTAGAACTTGAAACTGCTTTATTGTGTCAAGTTTCAAATAGCTAGAACAAACCGTGTTTGATTTAGAGTTCGAAATACATGTATCCGTATTGAAGAAAACAGAGTCAAACCTAAAAATGAAAACGGTTACTGCAAACGAAAGGTTTAACCTAGAAGAACTAAATTTGGTGAGCCAAGTGGTTTTGGTGTACTGATCATTACCTGAAAGAATCATCAAGATTGGGTGAAAAAATGTTTGCTGAGATTTCAGGCAACTCGTAGTTTTTTGGAAGCTTGGCAACCCCTTTCCATGAAAGTGATTCTCGCCAGTCTCTGCTTAGTGCTACATAAACAGCAAACAAACCATAGAGATAGAACTTGACACTGCTTTATTGTGTCAAGTTTCAAAGAGCTAGCACAAACCGGGTTTGATTTAGAGTTCCAAATACATGTATCCGTATAGGAGAAAACAGAGTGAAACCTAAAAATGAAAACGGTTACTGCAAACGAACGGTTTCACCTAGAAGGACGAAATTTGGTGAGCCAAGTAGTTTTGGTGTACTGATCATTACCTGAAAAAATCATCAAGATTTGTTCAAAAAATGTTTGCAGAGATTTCAGGCAACTCGTAGTTTTTTGGAAGCTTGGCAACCCCTTTACAAGAAAGTGATTCTCGCCAGTCTCTGCTTAGGGCTACATCAACAGCAAACAAACCATAGAGATAGAACTTGACACTGCTTTATTGTGTCACGTTTCAAAGAGCTAGCAAAAACCGGGTTTGATTTAGAGTTCCAAATACATGTATCCATATAGGAGAAAACAGAGTGAAACCTAAAAATGAAAATGGTTACTGCAAACGAACGGTTTAACCTAGAAGAACGAAATTTGGTGAGCCAAGTGGTTTTGGTGTACTGATCATTACCTGAAGGAATCATCAAGATTGGGTCTAAAAATGTTTGCTGAGATTTCAGGAAACTCGTAGTTTTTTGGAAGCTTGGCAACCCCTTTTCATGAAAGTGATTCTCGCCATTCTCTGCTTAGGGCTACATCAACAGAAAACTAACCAAAGAGATAGAACTTGAAACTACTTTATTGTGTCAAGTTTCAAAGAGCTACCACAAACCGGGTTTGATTTAGAGTTCCAAATACATGTATTTGTATAGAAGAAAACAGACTGAAACCTAAATTAAAACAATTTCTGCAAACGAACGGTTTAACCTAGAAGTACGAAATTTGGTGAGCCAAGTGGTTTTGGTGTACCTATCATTATCTGAAAGAATCATCAAAATTGGGTGAAAAAATGTTTGCTGAGATTTCAGGTAACTCGTAGTTTTTTGGAAGCTTGGTAACCCCTTTCCATTAAAGTGATTCTCGCCAGTCTCTGCTTAGGGCTACATCAACAGCAAACAAACCATAGAGATAGAACTTGAAACTGCTTTACTGTGTCGAGTTTCAATGAGCTAGCACAAACCATGTTTGATTTAGAGTTCCAAAAATACATGTATTTGTATAGAAGAAAACAGACTGAAACCTAAATTAAAACAATTTCTGCAAACGAACGGTTTAACCTAGAAGTACGAAATTTGGTGAGCCAAGTGGTTTTGGTGTACCTATCATTATCTGAAAGAATCATCAAAATTGGGTGAAAAAATGTTTGCTGAGATTTCAGGTAACTCGTAGTTTTTTGGAAGCTTGGTAACCCCTTTCCATTAAAGTGATTCTCGCCAGTCTCTGCTTAGGGCTACATCAACAGCAAACAAACCATAGAGATAGAACTTGAAACTGCTTTACTGTGTCGAGTTTCAATGAGCTAGCACAAACCATGTTTGATTTAGAGTTCCAAATACATGTATCCGTATAGGAGAAAACAAAGTGAAACCTAAAAGTGAAAACGGTTACTGCAAACAAACGGTTTAACCTAGAAGAATGAAATTTGGTGAGCCACGTGGTTTTGGTGTACTGACCATTACCTGAAAGAATTATCAAGATTGGGTGAAAAAATGTTTGCTGAGATTTCAGGCAACTCGTAGTTTTTTGGAAGCTTGGCAACTCCTTTCCATGAAAGTGATTCTCGCCAGTCTCTGCTTAGGGCTACATCAACAGCAAACAAACCATAGAGATAGAACTTGAAACTGCTTTATTGTGTCAAGTTTCAAAGAGCTAGCACAAACTGTGTTTGAATTAGAGTTTCTAATACATGTATCTTTATAGGAGAAAACAGAGTGAAACCTAAAAATGAAAACGTTTAGTGCAAACGAACGGTTTAACCTAGAAGTACGAAATTTGGTGAGCCAAGTGGTTTTGGTGTACTGATCATTACCTGAAAGAATCATCAAGATTGGGTGAAAAAATGTTTCTTGAGATTTCAGGCAACTCGTAGTGTTTTGAAAGCATGGGAACCCCTTTCCATGAAAGAGATTCTCGCCAGTCTCTGCTTAGGGCTACATCAACAGCAAACAAACCATAGAGATAGAATTTGAAACTGCTTTATTGTGTCAAGTTTCAAAGAGCTAGCACAAACCGGGTTTGATTTAGATAAGTTCCATATACATGTATCCGTATAGGAGAAAACAGAGTGAAACATAAAAATGAAAACGGTTACTGAAAAAGAACGGTTTAACCTAGAAGAACAAAATTTAGTGAGCCAAGTGGTTTTGGTGTCCTGATCATTACCTGAAAAAATCATCAAGACTGGGTGAAAAAATGTTTGCTGAGATTTCAGGCAACTCGTAGTTTTTTGGAAGCTTGGCAACCCCTTTCCCTGAAAGTGATTCTCGCCAGTCTCTGCCTAGGGCTACATCAACAGCAAACAAACCAGAAAGATAGAACTTGAAACTTCTTTATTGTGTCAAGTTTCAAAGAGCTAGCACAAACCGTGTTTGATTTAGAGTTCCAAATACATGTATCCGTATAGGAGAAAACAGAGTGAAACCTAAAAATGAAAACGGTTACTGCAAACGAACGGTTTAACGTAGAAAAACTAAATTTTGTGAGCCAAGTGGTTTTGGTGTACTGATCATTACCTGAAAGAATCATCAAGATTGTGTCAAAAAATGTTTGCTGAGATTTCAGGCAACTCGTAGTTTTTTGGAAGCTTGGCAACCCCTTTCCATGAAAGAGATTCTCGCCAGTCTCTGCTTAGGGCTACATCAACAGCAAACAATCCATAGAGATAGAACTCGAAACTGCTTTATTGTGTCAAGTTTCAAAGAGCTAGCACAAACCGGGTTTTATTTAGAGTTCCAATTACATGTATCTGTATAGGAGAAAACAGAGTGAAACCTAAAAATGAAAACGGTTACTGCAAACGAACGGTTTAACCGAGAAGAACGAAATTTGGTGAATCAAGTGGATTTGGTGTACTGATCATTACCTGAAAGAATCATCAAGATTGGGTGAAAAAATGTTTGCTGAGATTTCAGGCAACTCGTAGTTTTTTGGAAGCATGGCAACCCCTTTCTATGAAAGTGATAATCGCCAGTCTCTTCTTAGGGCTACATCAACAGCAAACAAACCATAGAGATAGAATTTGAAACTGCTTTATTGTGTCAAGTTTGAAAGAGCTAGCACAAACCGGGTTTGATTTAGAGTTCCATATGCATGTATCCGTATAGGAGAAAACAGAATGAAACATAAAAATGAAAACGGTTACTGCACACGAACGGTTTAACCTAGAAGAACGAAATTTAGTGAGCCAAGTGGTTTTGGTGTACTGATCATTTCCTGAAAAAATCATCAAGACTGGGTCAAAAAATGTTTGCTGAGATTTCAGGCAACTCGTAGTTTTTTGGAAGCTTGGCAACCCCTTTCCATGAAAGTGATTCTCGCCAGTCTCTGCTTAGTGCTACATCAACAGCAAACAAACCATGGAGATAGAACTCGAAACTGCTTTATTGTGTCAAGTTTCAAAGAGCTAGCACAAACCGGGTTTGATTTAGAGTTCCAAATACATGTATCCATATAGGAGAAAACAGAGTGAAACCTAAAAATGAAAACGGTTACTGCAAACGAACGGTTTAACCTAGAAGAACGAAATTTGGTGAGCCAAGTGGTTTTGGTGTACTGATCATTTCCTGAATGAATCATCAAGATTGGGTGAAAAAATGTTTCCTGAGATTTCAGGCAACTCGTAGTTTTTTGGAAGCTTGGCAACCCCTTTCCATGAAAGTGATTCTCGCCAGTCTCTGCCTAGGGCTACATCAACAGCAAACAAACCAGAAAGATAGAACTTGAAACTTCTTTATTGTGTCAAGTTTCAAAGAGCTAGCACAAACCGTGTTTGATTTAGAGTTCCAAATACATGTATCCGTATAGGAGAAAACAGAGTGAAACCTAAAAATGAAAACGGTTACTGCAAACGAACGGTTTAACTGAGAAGAACGAAATTTTGTGAGCCAAGTGGTTTTGGTGTACTGATCATTACCTGAAAGAATCATCAAGATTGGGTGAAAAAATGTTTGCTGAGATTTCAGGCAACTCGTAGTTTTTTGGAAGCATGGCAACCCCTTTCTATGAAAGTGATAATCGCCAGTCTCTTCTTAGGGCTACATCAACAGCAAACAAACCATAGAGATAGAATTTGAAACTGCTTTATTGTTTCAAGTTTCAAAGAGCTAGCGCAAACCGGGTTTGATTTAGAGTTGCAAATACATTTATCCGTATAGGAGAAAACAGAGTGAAACCTAAAAATGAAAACGGTTATTGCAAACGATCGGTTTAACCTAGAAGAACAAAATTTGGTGAGCCAAGTGGTTTTGGTGTACTGATCATTACCTGAAGGAATCATCAAGGTTGGGTCAAAAAATGTTTGCTGAGATTTCAGGCAACTCGTAGTTTTTTGGAAGCTTGGCAACCCCTTTTCATGAAAGTGATTCTCGCCATTCTCTGCTTAGGGCTACATCAACAGAAAACAAACCAAAGAGATAGAACTTGAAACTGATTTATTGTGTCAAGTTTCAAGGAGCTACCACAAACCGGGTTTGATTTAGAGTTCCAAATACATGTATTTGTATAGAAGAAAACAGAGTGAAACCTAAATTAAAACGGTTTCTGCAAACGAACGGTTTAAGCTAGAAGAACGAAATTTGGTGAGCCAAGTGGTTTTGGTGTACCTATCATTACCTGAAAGAATCATCAAGATTGGGTGAAAAAATGTTTGCTGAGATTTCAGGTAACTCGTAGTTTTTTGGAAGCTTGGCAACCCCTTTCAATGAAAGTGATTCTCGCTAGTCTCTGCTTAGGGCTACATCAACAGCAAACTAACCATAGAGATAGAACTTGAAACTGCTTTATTGTGTCGAGTTTCAAAGAGCTAGGACGAACCATGTTTGATTTTGAGTTCCAAATACATGTATCCGTATAGGAGAAAACAGAGTGAAACCTAAAAGTGAAAACGGTTACTGAAAACGAACGGTTTAACCTAGAAGAACGAAATTTGGTGAGCCACGTGGTTTTGGTGTACTGACCATTACCTGAAAGAATTATCAAGATTGGGTGAAAAAATGTTTGCTGAGATTTCAGGCAACTCGTAGTCTTTTGGAAGCTCGGCAACTCCTTTCCATGAAACTGATTCTCGCCAGTCTCTGCTTAGGGCTACATCAACAGCAAACAAACCATAGAGATAGAACTTGAAACTGCTTTATTGTGTCAAGTTTCAAAAAGCTATCACAAACCGTGTTTGATTTAGAGTTCCAAATACATGTATCCATATAGGAGAAAACAGAGTGAAACCTAAAAATGAAAACGGTTACTGCAAACGGACGGTTTAACTGAGAAGAACGAAATTTAGTGAGCCAAGTGGTTTTGGTGTACTGATCATTACCTGAAAGAATCATCAAGATTGGGTGAAAAAATGTTTGCTGAGATTTCAGGCAACTCGTAGTGTTTTGGAAGCATGGCAACCCCTTTCCATGAATGTGATTCTCGCCAGTCTCTGCTTAGGGCTACATCAACAGCAAACAAACCATAGAGATAGAATTTGAAACTGCTTTATTGTGTCAAGTTTCAAAGAGCTAGCACAAACCGGGTTTGATTTAGAGTTCCAAATACATGTATCCGTATAGGAGAAAACAGAGTGAAACTTAAAAATGAAAACGGTTACTGCAAACGAACGGTTTAACCTAGAAGAACGAAATTTGGTGAGCCAAGTGGTTTTGGTGTACTGATCATTACCTGCACGAATCATCAAGATTGGGTGAAAAAATGTTTGCTGAGATTTCAGGCAACTCGTAGTTTTTTGGAAGCTTGGCAACCCTTTCCATGAAAGTGATTCTCGCCAGTCTCTGCTTAGGGCTACATAAACAGCAAACAAACCATAGAGATAGAACTTGAAACTGCTTTATTGTGTCAAGTTTCAAATAGCTAGAACAAACCGTGTTTGCTTTAGAGTTCGAAATACATGTGTCCGTATAGAAGAAAACAGAGTCAAACCTAAAAATGAAAACGGTTACTGCAAACGAACTGTTTAACCTAGAAGAACGAAATTTGGTGAGCCAAGTGGTTTTGGTGTAAGATCATTACCTGAAAGAATCATCAAGATTGGGTGAAAAAATGTTTGCTGAAATTTCAGGCAACTCGTAGTTTTTTGGAATTATGGCAACCCCTTTCCATGAAAGTGATAATCGCCAGTCTCTGCTTAGGGCTACATCAACAGCAAACAAACCATAGAGATAAAATTTGAAACAGCTTTATTGTTTCAAGTTTCAAAGAGGTAGCACAAACTGGCTTTGATTTAAAGTTCCAAATACATGTATCCATATAGGAGAAAACAGAGTGAAACCTAAAAATGAAAACGGTTACTGCAAACGAACTTTTTAACCTAGAAGAACGAAATTTGGTGAGCCAAGTGGTTTTGGTGTACTGATCATTACCTGAAAAAATCATCAAGATTGGTTAAAAAATGTTTGCTGAGATTTCAGGCCACTCGTAGTTTTTTTGAAGCTTGGCAACTCCTTTCCATGAAAGAGATTCTCTCCAGTCTCTGCTTTGGGCTACATCAACAGCAAACAAACCATAGAGATAGAACTTGAAACTTCTTTATTGTGTCAAGTTTCAAAGAGCTAGCACAAACCGTGTTTGATTTAGAGTTCCAAATACATGTATCCATATAGGAGAAAACAGAGTGAAACCTAAAAATCAAAACGGTTACTGCAAACAAACGGTTTAACCTAGAAGAACGAAATTTGGTGAGCCAAGTGGTTTTGTTGTACTGATCATTACCTGAAAGAATCATCAAGATTGGGTCAAAAAATGTTTGCTGAGATTTCAGGCAACTCGTAGTGTTTTGGAAGCATGGGAACCCCTTTCCATGAATGTGATTCTCGCCAGTCTCTGCTTAGGGCTACATCAACAGCAAACAAACCATAGAGATAGAATTTGAAACTCCTTTATTGTGTCAAGTTTCAAAGAGCTAGCACAAACCGGGTTTGATTTAGAGTTCCGAATACATGTATCCGTATAGGAGAAAACAGAGTGAAACTTAAAAATGAAAACGGTTACTGCAAACGAACGGTTTAACCTAGAAGAACGAAATTTGGTGAGCCAAGTGGTGTTGGTGTACTGATCATTACCTGAAAGAATCATCAAGATTTGGTGAAAAAATGTTTGCTGAGATTTCAGGCAACTCGTAGTTTTATGGAAGCTTGGCAACCCCTTTCCATAAAAGTGATTCTCGCCAGTCTCTGCTTAGGGTTACATCAACAGAAAACAAACCATAGAGATAGAACTTGAAACTGCTTTACTGTGTCGAGTTTCAATGAGCTAGCACAAACCATGTTTGATTTAGAGTTCCAAATACATGTATCCCTATAGGAGAATACAAAGTGAAACCTAAAAGTGAAAACGGTTACTGCAAACAAACGGTTTAACCTAGAAGAATGAAATTTGGTGAGCCACGTGGTTTTGGTGTACTGACCATTACCTGAAAGAATTATCAAGATTGGGTGAAAAAATGTTTGCTGAGATTTCAGGCAACTCGTAGTTTTTTGGAAGCTTGGCAACTCCTTTCCATGAAAGTGATTCTCGCCAGTCTCTGCTTAGGGCTACATCAACAGCAAACAGACCATAGAAATAGAACTTGAAACTGCTTTATTGTGTCAAGTTTCAAAGAGCTAGCACAAACCGGGTTTGATTTATAGTTCCAAATACATGTATCCGTATAGGAGAAAACAGAGTGAAACCTAAAAATGAAAACGGTTACTGCAAACGAACGGTTTAACCTTGAAGAACGAAATTTAGTGAGCCAAGTGTTTTGGTGTACTGATCATTACCTGAAAGAATCATCAAGATTGGGTGAAAAAATATTTGGTGAGATTTCATGCAACTCGTAGTGTTTTGGAAGCATGGGAACCCCTTTCCATGAAAGTGATTCTCGCCAGTCTCTGCTAAGGGCTACATCAACAGCAAACAAACCATAGAGATAGAATTTGAAACTGCTTTATTGTGTCAAGTTTCAAAGAGCTAGCACAAACCGGGTTTGATTTAGATAAGTTCCATATACATGTATCCGTATAGGAGAAAACAGAGTGAAACATAAAAATGAAAACGGTTACTGCAAACGAACGGTTTAACATAGAAGAACAAAATTTAGTGAGCCAAGTGGTTTTGGTGTCCTGATCATTACCTGAAAAAATCATCAAGACTGGGTGAAAAAATGTTTGCTGAGATTTCAGGCAAATCGTAGTTTTTTGGAAGCTTGGCAACCCCTTTCCATGAAAGTGATTCTCGCCAGTCTCTGCCTAGGGCTACATCAACAGCAAACAAACCAGAAAGATAGAACTTGAAACTTCTTTATTGTGTCAAGTTTCAAAGAGCTAGCACAAACCCTGTTTGATTTAGAGTTTCAAATACATGTATCCGTATAGGAGAAAACAGAGTGAAACCTAAAAATGAAAATGGTTACTGCAAACGAACGGTTTAACCTAGAAGAACGAAATTTGGTGAGCCAAGTGGTTTCGGTATACTGATCATTTCCTGAATGAATCATCAAGATTGGGTGAAAAAATGTTTGCTGAGATTTCAGGCAACTCCTAGTTTTTTGGAAGCTTGGCAACCCCTTTCCATGAAAGTGATTCTCGCCAGTCTCTGCCTAGGGCTACATCAACAGCAAACAAACCAGAAAGATAGAACTTGAAACTTCTTTATTGTGTCAAGTTTCAAAGAGCTAGCACAAACCGTGTTTGATTTAGAGTTCCAAATACATGTATCCGTATAGGAGAAAACAGAGTGAAACCTAAAAATGAAAACGGTTACTGCAAACGGACGGTTTAACGTCGAAAAACTAAATTTTGTGAGCCAAGTGGTTTTGGTGTACTGATCATTACCTGAAAGAATCATCAAGATTGTGTCAAAAAATGTTTGCTGAGATTTCAGGCAACTCGTAGTTTTTTGGAAGCTTGGCAACCCCTTTCCATGAAAGAGATTCTCGCCAGTCTCTGCTTAGGGCTACATCAACAGCAAACAATCCATAGAGACAGAACTCGAAACTGCTTTATTGTGTCAAGTTTCAAAGAGCTAGCACAAACCGGGTTTTATTTAGAGTTCCAATTACATGTATCTGTATAGGAGAAAACAGAGTGAAACCTAAAAATGAAAACGGTTACTGCAAACGAACGGTTTAACCGAGAAGAACGAAATTTGGTGAATCAAGTGGATTTGGTGTACTGATCATTACCTGAAAGAATCATCAAGATTGGGTGAAAAAATGTTTGCTGCGATATCAGGCAACTCGTAGTTTTTTGGAAGCATGGCAACCCCTTTCTATGAAAGTGATAATCGCCAGTCTCTTCTTAGGGCTACATCAACAGCAAACAAACCATAGAGATAGAATTTGAAACTGCTTTATTGTGTCAAGTTTGAAAGAGCTAGCACAAACCGGGTTTGATTTAGAGTTCCATATACATGTATCCGTATAGGAGAAAATAGAGTGAAACATAAAAATGAAAACGGTTACTGCACACGAACGGTTTAACCTAGAAGAACGAAATTTAGTGAGCCAAGTGGTTTTGGTGTACTGATCATTTCCTGAAAAAATCATCAAGACTGGGTCAAAAAATGTTTGCTGAGATTTAAGGCAACTCGTAGTTTTTTGGAAGCTTGGGAACCCCTTTCCATGAAAGTGATTCTCGCCAGTCTCTGCTTAGGGCTACATCAACAGCAAACAAACCATACAGATAGAACTCGAAACTGCTTTATTGTGTCAAGTTTCAAAGAGCTAGCACAAACCGGGTTTGATTTAGAGTTCCAAATACATGTATCCATATAGGAGAAAACAGAGTGAAACCTAAAAATGAAAACGGTTACTGCAAACGAACGGTTTAACCTAGAAGAACGAAATTTGGTGAGCCAAGTGGTTTTGGTGTACTGATCATTTCCTGAATGAATCATCAACATTGGGTGAAAAAATGTTTCCTGAGATTTCAGGCAACTCGTAGTTTTATGGAAGCTTGGCAACCCCTTTCCATGAAAGTGATTCTCGCCAGTCTCTGCCTAGGGCTACATCAACAGCAAAAAAACCAGAAAGATAGAACTTGAAACTTCTTTATTGTGTCAAGTTTCAAAGAGCTAGCACAAACCGTGTTTGATTTAGAGTTCCAAATACATGTATCCGTATAGGAGAAAACAGAGTGAAACCTAAAAATGAAAACCGTTACTGCAAACGAACGGTTTAACTGAGAAGAACGAAATTTGGTGAGCCAAGTGGTTTTGGTGTACTGATCATTACCTGAAAGAATCATCAAGATTGGGTGAAAAAATGTTTGCTGAGATTTCAGGCAACTCGTAGTTTTTTGGAAGCATGGCAACCCCATTCTATGAAAGTGATAATCGCCAGTCTCTTCTTAGGGCTACATCAACAGCAAACAAACCATAGAGATAGAATTTGAAACTGCTTTATTGTTTCAAGTTTCAAAGAGCTAGCGCAAACCGGGTTTGATTTAGAGTTGCAAATACATTTATCCGTATAGGAGAAAACAGAGTGAAACCTAAAAATGAAAACGGTTATTGCAAACGATCGGTTTAACCTAGAAGAACAAAATTTGGTGAGCCAAGTGGTTTTGGTGTACTGATCATTACCTGAAGGAATCATCAAGATTGGGTCAAAAAATGTTTGCTGAGATTTCAGGCAACTCGTAGTTTTTTGGAAGCTTGGCAACCCCTTTTCATGAAAGTGATTCTCGCCATTCTCTGCTTAGGGCTACATCAATAGAAAACAAACCAAAGAGATAGAACTTGAAACTGCTTTATTGTGTCAAGTTTCAAGGAGCTACCACAAACCGGGTTTGATTTAGAGTTCCAAATACATGTATTTGTATAGAAGAAAACAGAGTGAAACCTAAATTAAAACGGTTTCTGCAAACGAACGGTTTAAGCTAGAAGAACGAAATTTGGTGAGCCAAGTGGTTTTGGTGTACCTATCATTACCTGAAAGAATCATCAACATTGGGTGAAAAAATGTTTGCTGAGATTTCAGGTAACTCGTAGTTTTTTGGAAGCTTGGCAACCCCTTTCAATGAAAGTGATTCTCGCTAGTCTCTGCTTAGGGCTACATCAACAGCAAACAAACCATAGAGATAGAACTTGAAACTGCTTTATTGTGTCGAGTTTCAAAGAGCTAGGACGAACCATGTTTGATTTTGAGTTCCAAATACATGTATCCGTATAGGAGAAAACAGAGTGAAACCTAAAAGTGAAAACGGTTACTGAAAACGAACGGTTTAACCTAGAAGAACGAAATTTGGTGAGCCACGTGGTTTTGGTGTACTGACCATTACCTGAAAGAATTATCAAGATTGGGTGAAAAAATGTTTGCTGAGATTTCAGGCAACTCGTAGTCTTTTGGAAGCTTGGCAACTCCTTTCCATGAAACTGATTCTCGCCAGTCTCTGCTTAGGGCTACATCAACAGCAAACAAACCATAGAGATAGAACTTGAAACTGCTTTATTGTGTCAAGTTTCAAAGAGCTATCACAAACCGTGTTTGATTTAGAGTTCCAAATACATGTATCCGTATAGGAGAAAACAGAGTGAAACCTAAAAATGAAAACGGTTACTGCAAACGGACGGTTTAACCTTGAAGAACGAAATTTAGTGAGCCAAGTGGTTTTGGTGTACTGATCATTACCTGAAAGAATCATCAAGATTGGGTGAAAAAATGTTTGCTGAGATTTCAGGCAACTCGTAGTGTTTTGGAAGCATGGGAACCCCTTTCCATGAATGTGATTCTCGCCAGTCTCTGCTTAGGGCTACATCAACAGCAAACAAACCATAGAGATAGAATTTGAAACTGCTTTATTGTGTCAAGTTTCAAAGAGCTAGCACAAACCAGGTTTGATTTAGAGTTCCAAATACATGTATCCGTATAGGAGAAAACAGAGTCAAACTTAAAAATGAAAACGGTTACTGCAAACGAACGGTTTAACCTAGAAGAACGAAATTTGGTGAGCCAAGTGGTTTTGGTGTAATGATCATTACCTGAACGAATCATCAAGATTGGGTGAAAAAATGTTTGCTGAGATTTCAGGCAACTCGTAGTTTTTTGGAAGCTTGGCAACCCTTTCCATGAAAGTGATTCTCGCCAGTCTCTGCTTAGGGCTACATAAACAGCAAACAAACCATAGAGATAGAACTTGAAACTGCTTTATTGTGTCAAGTTTCAAATAGCTAGAACAAACTGTGTTTGCTTTAGAGTTCGAAATACATGTGTCCGTATAGAAGAAAACAGAGTCAAACCTAAAAATGAAAACGGTTACTGCAAACGAACGGTTTAACCTAGAAGAACGAAATTTGGTGAGCCAAGTGGTTTTGGTGTACTGATCATTACCTGAAAGAATCATCAAGATTGGGTGAAAAAATGTTTGCTGAGACTTCAGGCAACTCGTAGTTTTTTGGAATTATGGCAACCCCTTTCCATGAAAGTGATAATCGAGAGTCTCTGCTTAGGGCTACATCAACAGCAAACAAACCATAGAGATAAAATTTGAAACAGCTTTATTGTTTCAAGTTTCAAAGAGCTAGCACAAACTGGCTTTGATTTAAAGTTCCAAATACATGTATCCATATAGGAGAAAACAGAGTGAAACCTAAAAATGAAAACGGTTACTGCAAACGAACATTTTAACCTAGAAGAACGAAATTTGGTGAGCCAAGTGGTTTTGGTGTACTGATCATTACCTGAAAAAATCATCAAGATTGGTTAAAAAATGTTTGCTGAGATTTCAGGCCACTCGTAGTTTTTTTCAAGCTTGGCAACTCCATTCCATGAAAGAGATTCTCGCCAGTCTCTGCTTTGGGCTACATCAACAGCAAACAAACCATAGAGATAGAACTTGAAACTTCTTTATTGTGTCAAGTTTCAAAGAGCTAGCACAAACCGTGTTTGATTCAGAGTTCCAAATACATGTATCCATATAGGAGAAAACAGAGTGAAACCTAAAAATGAAAACGGTTACTGCAAACAAACGGTTTAACCTAGAAGAACGAAATTTGGTGAGCCAAGTGGTTTTGTTGTACTGATCATTACCTGCAAGAATCATCAAGATTGGGTCAAAAAATGTTTGCTGAGATTTCAGGCAACTCGTAGTGTTTTGGAAGCATGGGAACCCCTTTCCATGAATGTGATTCTCGCCAGTCTCTGCTTAGGGCTACATCAACAGCGAACAAACCATAGAGATAGAATTTGAAACTCCTTTATTGTGTCAAGTTTCAAAGAGCTAGCACAAACCGGGTTTGATTTAGAGTTCCAAATACATGTATCCCTATAGGAGAAAACAGAGTGAAACTTAAAAATCTAAACGGTTACTGCAAACGAACGGTTTAACCTAGAAGAACGAAATTTGGTGAGCCAAGTGGTGTTGGTGTACTGATCATTACCTGAAAGAATCATCAAGATTGGGTCAAAAAATGTTTGCTGAGATTTCAGGCAACTCGTAGTTTTTTGGAAGCTTGGCAACCCCTTTCCATAAAAGTGATTCTCGCCAGTCTCTGCTTAGGGCTACATCAACAGAAAACAAACCATAGAGATAGAACTTGAAACTGCTTTGTTGTGTCAAGTTTCAAATAGCTAGAACAAACCGTGTTTGATTTAGAGTTCCAAATACATGTATCCGTATAGAAGAAAACAGAGTCAAACCTAAAAATAAAAACGGTTACTGCAAACGAACGGTTTAACCTAGAAGAACTAAATTTGGTGAGCCAAGTGGTGTTGGTGTACTGATCATTACCTGAAAGAATCATCAAGATTGGGTCAAAAAATGTTTGCTGAGATTTCAGGCAACTCGTAGTTTTTTGGAAGCTTGGCAACCCCTTTTCATAAAAGTGATTCTCGCCAGTCTCTGCTTAGGGCTACATCAACAGAAAACAAACCATAGAGATAGAACTTGAAACTGCTTTATTGTGTCAAGTTTCAAATAGCTAGAACAAACCGTGTTTGATTTAGAGTTCCAAATACATGTATCCGTATAGAAGAAAACAGAGTCAAACCTAAAAATAAAAACGGTTACTGCAAACGAAACGGTTTAACCTAGAAGAACTAAATTTGGTGAGCCAAGTGGTTTCGGTGTACTGATCATTACCTGAAAGAATCATCAAGATTGGGTGAAAAAAATGTTTGCTGAGATTTCAGGCAACTCGTAGTTTTTTGGAAACTTGGCAACCCCTTTCCATGAAAATGATTCTCGCCAGTCTCTGCTTAGGGCTACATCAACAGAAAACAAACCATAGAGATAGAACTTGAAACTAGCTTCTATTGTGTCAAGTTTCAAATAGCTAGAACAAACCGTGTTTGATTTAGAGTTCGAAATACATGTATCCGTATAGAAGAAAACAGAGTCAATCCTAAAAATAAAAACGGTTACTGCAAAAGAACGGTTTAACCTAGAAGAAACTAAATTTGGTGAGCCAAGTGGTTTTGGTGTACTGATCATTACCTGAAAGAATCATCAAGATTGGGTGAAGAAATGTTTGCTGAGATTTCAGGCAACTCGTAGTTTTTTGGAAGCTTGGCAACCCCTTTCCATGAAAGTGATTCTCGCCAGTCTCTGCTTAGGGCTACATAAACAGCAAACAAACCATAGAGAAGAACTTGACACTGCTTTATTGTGTCAAGTTTCAAAGAGCTAGCACAAACCGGGTTTGACTTAGAGTTCCAAATACATGTATCCGTATAGGAGAAAACAGAGTGAAACCGAAAAATGAAAACAGGTTACTGCAAACGAACGGTTTCACCTAGAAGGACGAAATTTGGTGAGCCAAGTGGTTTTGGTGTACTGATCATTACCTGAAAAAATCATCAAGATTTGGTCAAAAAATGTTTGCTGAGATTTCAGGCAACTCGTAGTTTTTTGGAAGCTTGGCAACCCCTTTCCAAGAAAGTGATTCTCGCCAGTCTCTGCTTAGGGCTACATCAACAGCAAACAAACCATAGAGATAGAACTTGACACTGCTTTATTGTGTCAAGTTTCAAAGAGCTAGCACAAACCGGGTTTGATTTAGAGTTCCAAATACATGTATTTGTATAGAAGAAAACAGAGTGAAACCTAAATTAAAACGGTTTCTGCAAACGAACGGTTTAACCTAGAAGAACGAAATTTGGTGAGCCAAGTGGTTTTGGTGTACCTATCATTACCTGAAAGAATCATCAAGATTGGGTGAAAAAATGTTTGCTGAGATTTCAGGTAACTCGTAGTTTTTGGAAGCTTGGCAACCCCTTTCCATGAAAGTGATTCTCGCCAGTCTCTGCTTAGGGCTACATCAACAGCAAACAAACCATAGAGATAGAACTTGAAACTGCTTTATTGTGTCGAGTTTCAAAGAGCTAGGACGAACCATGTTTGATTTAGAGTTCCAAATACATGTATCCGTATAGGAGAAAACAGAGTGAAACCTAAAAATGAAAACGGTTACTGCAAACGGACGGTTTAACCTTGAAGAACGAAATTTAGTGAGCCAAGTGGTTTTGGTGTACTGATCATTACCTGAAAGAATCATCAAGATTGGGTGAAAAAATGTTTGCTGAGATTTCAGGCAACTCGTAGTGTTTTGGAAGCATGGGAACCCCTTTCCATGAATGTGATTCTCGCCAGTCTCTGCTTAGGGCTACATCAACAGCAAACAAACCATAGAGATAGAATTTGAAACTGCTTTATTGTGTCAAGTTTCAAAGAGCTAGCACAAACCGGGTTTGACTTAGAGTTCCAAATACATGTATCCGTATAGGAGAAAACAGAGTGAAACCTAAAAATGAAAACGGTTACTGCAAACGAACGGTTTAACCTAGAAGAACGAAATTTGGTGAGCCAAGTGGTTTTGGTGTACTGATCATTACCTGAAGGAATCATCAAGATTGGGTCTAAAAATGTTTGCTGAGATTTCAGGAAACTCGTAGTTTTTTGGAAGCTTGGCAACCCCTTTTCATGAAAGTGATTCTCGCCATTCTCTGCTTAGGGCTACATCAACAGAAAACAAACCAAAGAGATAGAACTTGAAACTACTTTATTGTGTCAAGTTTCAAAGAGCTACCACAAACCGGGTTTGATTTAGAGTTCCAAATACATGTATTTGTATAGAAGAAAACAGACTGAAACCTAAATTAAAACAGTTTCTGCAAACGAACGGTTTAACCTAGAAGAACGAAATTTGGTGAGCCAAGTGGTTTTGGTGTACCTATCATTATCTGAAAGAATCATCAAAATTGGGTGAAAAAATGTTTGCTGAGATTTCAGGTAACTCGTAGTTTTTTGGAAGCTTGGTAACCCCTTTCCATTAAAGTGATTCTCGCCAGTCTCTGCTTAGGGCTACATCAACAGCAAACAAACCATAGAGATAGAACTTGAAACTGCTTTACTGTGTCGAGTTTCAATGAGCTAGCACAAACCATGTTTGATTTAGAGTTCCAAATACATGTATCCGTATAGGAGAAAACAAAGTGAAACCTAAAAGTGAAAACGGTTACTGCAAACAAACGGTTTAACCTAGAAGAATGAAATTTGGTGAGCCACGTGGTTTTGGTGTACTGACCATTACCTGAAAGAATTATCAAGATTGGGTGAAAAAATGTTTGCTGAGATTTCAGGCAACTCGTAGTTTTTTGGAAGCTTGGCAACTCCTTTCCATGAAAGTGATTCTCGCCAGTCTCTGCTTAGGGCTACATCAACAGCAAACAAACCATAGAGATAGAACTTGAAACTGCTTTATTGTGTCAAGTTTCAAAGAGCTAGCACAAACCGGGTTTGATTTATAGTTCCAAATACATGTATCCGTATAGGAGAAAACAGAGTGAAACCTAAGAATGAAAACGGTTACTGCAAACGAACGGTTTAACCTAGAAGAACGAAATTTGGTGAGCCAAGTGGTTTTGGTGTACTGATCATTACCTGAAGGAATCATCAAGATTGGGTCTAAAAATGTTTGCTGAGATTTCAGGAAACTCGTAGTTTTTTGGAAGCTTGGCAACCCCTTTTCATGAAAGTGATTCTCGCCATTCTCTGCTTAGGTCTACATCAACAGAAAACAAACCAAAGAGATAGAACTTGAAACTACTTTATTGTGTCAAGTTTCAAAGAGCTACCACAAACCGGGTTTGATTTAGAGTTCCAAATACATGTATTTGTATAGAAGAAAACAGACTGAAACCTAAATTAAAACAGTTTCTGCAAACGAACGGTTTAACCTAGAAGAACGAAATTTGGTGAGCCAAGTGGTTTTGGTGTACCTATCATTATCTGAAAGAATCATCAAAATTGGGTGAAAAAATGTTTGCTGAGATTTCAGGTAACTCGTAGTTTTTTGGAAGCTTGGTAACCCCTTTCCATGAAAGTGATTCTCGCCAGTCTCTGCTTAGGGCTACATCAACAGCAAACAAACCATAGAGATAGAACTTGAAACTGCTTTACTGTGTCGAGTTTCAATGAGCTAGCACAAACCATGTTTGATTTAGAGTTCCAAATACATGTATCCGTATAGGAGAAAACAAAGTGAAACCTAAAAGTGAAAACGGTTACTGCAAACAAACGGTTTAACCTAGAAGAATGAAATTTGGTAAGCCACCTGGTTTTGGTGTACTGACCATTACCTGAAAGAATTATCAAGATTGGGTGAAAAAATGTTTGCTGAGATTTCAGGCAACTCGTAGTTTTTTGGAAGCTTGGCAACTCCTTTCCATGAAAGTGATTCTCGCCAGTCTCTGCTTAGGGCTACATCAACAGCAAACAAACCATAGAGATAGAACTTGAAACTGCTTTATTGTGTCAAGTTTCAAAGAGCTAGCACAAACCGGGTTTGATTTATAGTTCCAAATACATGTATCCGTATAGGAGAAAACAGAGTGAAACCTAAAAATGAAAACGGTTACTGCAAACGAACGGTTTAACCTTGAAGAACGAAATTTAGTGAGCCAAGTGTTTTGGTGTACTGATCATTACCTGAAAGAATCATCAAGATTGGGTGAAAAAATGTTTGGTGAGATTTCAGGCAACTCGTAGTGTTTTGGAAGCATGGGAACCCCTTTCCATGAAAGTGATTCTCGCCAGTCTCTGCTTAGGGCTACATCAACAGCAAACAAACCATAGAGATAGAATTTGAAACTGCTTTATTGTGTCAAGTTTCAAAGAGCTAGCACAAACCGGGTTTGATTTAGATAAGTTCCATATACATGTATCCGTATAGGAGAAAACACAGTGAAACGTAAAAATGAAAACGGTTACTGCAAACGAACGGTTTAACCTAGAAGAACAAAATTTAGTGAGCCAAGTGGTTTTGGTGTCCTGATCATTACCTGAAAAAATCATCAAGACTGGGTGAAAAAATGTTTGCTGAGATTTCAGGCAACTCGTAGTTTTTTGGAAGCTTGGCAACCCCTTTCCATGAAAGTGATTCTCGCCAGTCTCTGCCTAGGGCTACATCAACAGCAAACAAACCAGAAAGATAGAACTTGAAACTTCTTTATTGTGTCAAGTTTCAAAGAGCTAGCACAAACCGTGTTTGATTTAGAGTTCCAAATACATGTATCCGTATAGGAGAAAACAGAGTGAAACCTAAAAATGAAAACGGTTACTGCAAACGAACGGTTTAACCGAGAAGAACGAAATTTGGTGAGCCAAGTGGATTTGGTGTACTGATCATTACCTGAAAGAATCATCAAGATTGGGTGAAAAAATGTTTGCTGAGATTTCAGGCAACTCGTAGTTTTTTGGAAGCATGGCAACCCCTTTCTATGAAAGTGATAATCGCCAGTCTCTTCTTAGGGATACATAAACAGCAAACAAACCATAGAGATAGAATTTGAAACTGCTTTATTGTGTCAAGTTTGAAAGAGCTAGCACAAACCGGGTTTGATTTAGAGTTCCATATACATGTATCCGTATAGGAGAAAACAGAGTGAAACATAAAAATGAAAACGGTTACTGCACACGAACGGTTTAACCTAGAAGAACGAAATTTAGTGAGCCAAGTGGTTTTGGTGTACTGATCATTTCCTGAAAAAATCATCAAGACTGGGTCAAAAAATGTTTGCTGAGATTTCAGGCAACTCGTAGTTTTTTGGAAGCTTGGCAACCCCTTTCCATGAAAGTGATTCTCGCCAGTCTCTGCTTAGGGCTACATCAACAGCAAACAAACCATAGAGATAGAACTCGAAACTGCTTTATTGTGTCAAGTTTCAAAGAGCTAGCACAAACCGGGTTTGATTTAGAGTTCCAAATACATGTATCCATATAGGAGAAAACAGAGTGAAACCTAAAAATGAAAACGGTTACTGCAAACGAACGGTTTAACCTAGAAGAACGAAATTTGGTGAGCCAAGTGGTTTTGGTGTACTGATCATTTCCTGAATGAATCATCAAGATTGGGTGAAAAAATGTTTCCTGAGATTTCAGGCAACTCGTAGTTTTTTGGAAGCTTGGCAACCCCTTTCCATGAAAGTGATTCTCGCCATTCTCTGCCTAGGGCTACATCAACAGCAAACAAACCAGAAAGATAGAACTTGAAACTTCTTTATTGTGTTAAGTTTCAAAGAGCTAGCACAAACCGTGTTTGATTTAGAGTTCCAAATACATGTATCCGTATAGGAGAAAACAGAGTGAAACCTAAAAATGAAAACGGTTACTGCAAACGAACGGTTTAACTGAGAAGAACGAAATTTGGTGAGCCAAGTGGTTTTGGTGTACTGATCATTACCTGAAAGAATCATCAAGATTGGGTGAAAAAATGTTTGCTGAGATTTAAGGCAACTCGTAGTTTTTTGGAAGCATGGCAACCCCTTTCTATGAAAGTGATAATCGCCAGTCTCTTCTTAGGGCTACATCAACAGCAAACAAACCATAGAGATAGAATTTGAAACTGCTTTATTGTGTCAAGTTTCAAAGAGCTAGCACAAACCGGGTTTGATTTAGATAAGTTCCATATACATGTATCCGTATAGGAGAAAACAGAGTGAAACGTAAAAATGAAAACGGTTACTGCAAACGAACGGTTTAACCTAGAAGAACAAAATTTAGTGAGCCAAGTGGTTTTGGTGTCCTGATCATTACCTGAAAAAATCATCAAGACTGGGTGAAAAAATGTTTGCTGAGATTTCAGGCAACTCGTAGTTTTTTGGAAGCTTGGCAACCCCTTTCCATGAAAGCGATTCTCGCCAGTCTCTGCCTAGGGCTACATCAACAGCAAACAAACCAGAAAGATAGAACTTGAAACTTCTTTATTGTGTCAAGTTTCAAAGAGCTAGCACAAACCGTGTTTGATTTAGAGTTCCAAATACATGTATCCGTATAGGAGAAAACAGAGT
>NW_027524161.1:0-35273 GCF_052094955.1 Ictidomys tridecemlineatus | reverse complement strand
AGTTTAAAACTTCTGTTCCCTGTAACAGTCCTACTGCACCTCAGTCTCCAACATCTGCTCTCTACAAAAGTCCTTCTGCACCCCAGTCTCCAACCTCTGCTCTCTGCAAATACCTTCTACACCCCAGTCTCCAACCTCTGCTCTCTGCAAGGATCCTCCTGCATCCCAGTCTTCAACGTCTGCTCATTGCAACAGTTCTTCTACACCCAAGTCTGCAACCTCTGCTCTCTGCTACAGTACTTCTGCATCCCAGTCTTCAACCTCTACACTCTGCAATATTTCTTCTGCACACCAGTCTCCAACCTGTGCTCTCTGTAACTATCCTACTGCACCCTGGCCACCAAAGTCTGCTCTCTTTAGCGATCCTTCTGCACCTCAGTCTCCAAACTCTGCTCTCTGCAACGATCCTTCTGCACCCCAGTCTTAAAACTCTTCTCTCTGCAACACTCCTTTTTCAACCCATGCACCAAGCTCGTCTCTCTGTAACAGTCCTTCTGCACATCAGTTCAAAAATCTACTATCTGTAACAATCCTTCTGAACCTCAGTCTCCACCCTCTGCTCTCTGTAACGATCCTTCTGCACCTCATCTCCAAACTCTGCTCTCTGTAACAGGCCTTCTCCAACACAGTCTATAACTCTGCTCTCTGTAACAGTTCTTCTGAACCCCAATCTCCAAACTCTGCTCTCTGTAACACTCCTTCTGCACCCCAGTCTCGATCCTCTGCTTTCTGTAAGAATCCTTTGAAACCCCAGTCTATAACCTCTCCTCTCTGTAAAAGTCTTTCTGCACCTTAGTATCCAACCTCTGCAATCTGTAATGGTCTTTCTGCACCCCAGTCTCCAAATTCTACTCTCTGAAACGATCCTTATGCACCTCAGTCTCCAACCTCGGCTGTCTGTAACAGTTTTTCTTCACCCCAGTCTCCAACCTCTTCTCTCTGCAATGGTCCTTCTGCACCTCAGTCTCCGAACTCTTCTCTCTGCAACAGTCCTTCTGCACACCAGTCTCCAGACTCTGCTCTCTGGAAGATCCTTTTTCATCTCAGTCTCCAAACTCTGCTTTTTGTAGTAGTGCTTCTGCACCCCAGAATCCAAACTCTGGTCTCTGTAAAAGTTATTTTGCACCTCATTCTCCAATCTTTGCTCTCTATAATTGTGCTTCTGACCCCCAGTCTCCACCTCTGCTCTCTTTAAAAATCCTTCTGCACCTTAGTCTCTAATGTCTGCTCTCTGCAACGATCCTTCTGCACCCCAGTCTCCAAACTCTGCTCTCTTTAACAGTCCTTCTGTACCACAGTCTCCAACCTCTTCTCTCTATAATGGTCCTTCTACACGCGAATTGCCAACCTCTGCTTTCTGTAACAGTCCTTCTGAACCTCAGATTCCAAACTCTGCTCTCTGTATAAGTCCTTCTAAGCCTCAGTCTGACACCTCTGCTCTCTGCCACGATCCTTCTGCACACCAGTCTCCAAACTGTGCTATCTGTAACAATCCTTCTGCACCCCATTCTCCAAACTCTGCTCTCTGTAACAGGGCTTCTGCAACCCAGTCTCCAAATTCTGCTCTCTGTAACAGGCCTTCTACACCCCAGTCTCCAAACTTTTCTCTCTGCAACGATCCTTCTGAACCTCCGTCTCCAACCTCTACTCTCTGCAACAGTCCTTCTGCACCCCAGTTTCCAACCTCTGCTCTCTGCAACGATCGTTCTGCACCTCAGTTTTAAACCTCTGCTCTCTGTAACAATCCTTCTGCAACACAGTCTCCAACCTCTGCTCTATGTGACAGCCTTTCTGCACCCCATTTCCAACCTCTGTTTTCTGCAACAGTCCTTCTGCACCCCAGTCTCCAAACTCTGCTCTCTGTAACAGTTCTTTTGTACTGAAGTCTTCAACCTCTGCTGTATTTAACGGTCCTTCTGCACCCCAGTCTCCAAACTCTACTTTCCATATCAGTTATTCTGCACCCCAGTCTCCAGCCTCTGCTCTCTGTGACAGTCCTTCTGCACCTCAGTCTCCAACCTCTGCTCTCTGCAACAGTCCTTCTGCACCCCAGTCTCCATCCTCTTCTCTCTGCAACAGTCCTTCTACGCCCCAGTCTCAAACCACTGCTCTCTGCAACGATCCTTCTGCACCCCAGTCTCCAAACTCTGCTCTCGGTAACAGTTTTTCTGCACCCCAATCTTCAAACTCTGCTCTTAGTAACACTCCTTCTGCACCCCAGTCTCCACCCTCTGATCTCTGTAACAATCATTCTGGACCTCAGTCTTCAACCTCTGCTCTCTACAACAGTCCTTCTGCTCCTAAGTCTCCAACCTCTACTCTCTGTAAAAGTCCTTCTGCACCTCAGTCTCCAAAAGCTGATCTCTGTAAGATCCTTCTGCAACCCATTTTTAAAACTCTGCTCTCTGTAACAGTCCTTCTGCACCCCAGTGTCCAACATCTGCTCTCTGCAACGATCCTTATTTTGCCCAGGTTCCAACTTCTGCTCTCTGCAATGGTCCTTCTGCAACCCAGTTTCCGACCGCTGCTCTTAGTAATGGTCCTTCTGCACCTAAGTCTCCACACTCTGCTCTCTGAAACAGTCTTTCTGCACCCCAGTCTCAAACCTCTGCTCTCGGTTACAGTTTTTCTGCACCCCAATCTCCAAACTCTGCTCTCTTTTACACTCCTTCTGCACCCCAGTCTACACCCTCTGATCTCTGTAACAATCCTTCTGGACCTCAGTCTCCAACCTCTGCTCTCTACAACAGTCCTTCTGCTCATAAGTCTTCAAACTCTGCTCTCTGCAACAGTCCTTCTTCACCCCAGTCTCCAAACTCTGCTCTCGGTAACAGTTTTTCTGAACCCCAATCTCCAAACTCTGCTCTCTCTGACACTCCTTCTGCACCCTAGTCTCCACCCTCTGATCTCTGTAACAATCATTCTGGACTTCAGTCTCCAACCTCTGCTCTCTACAACAGTCCTTCTGCTTCTAAGTCTCCAGCCTCTACTCTTTGACAAAGTCCTCCTGTACCTCAGTCTCCAAAATCTGCTCTCTGTAAGATCCTTCTTCAACCCATTCGTAAAACTCTGATCTCTGTAACAGTTTTTTTTTGCCCCCCAGTATCCAACATCGGCTCTCTGCAACGATCCTTATTCTCCCCAGATTACAACTTCTGCTCTCTGCAATGGTCCTTCTGTACCCCAGTTTCTGACCGCTTCTCTTTGTAACAGTCCTTCTGCACCTAACTCTCCAAACTCTTCTCTCTGCAACACTCCTTCTGCACCTCAGTCTCCAACCTCTGCTCTCGGTAACAGTTTTTTGCACCCCAATCTCCAAACTCTGCTCTCTGTTACACTCCTTCTGCACCCCAGTCTTTACCCTCTGATCTCTGTAACAATCCTTCTGGACCTCAGTCTCCAACCTCTGCTCTCTACAACAGTCCTACTGCTCCTAAGTCTCCAACCTCTCCTCTGTGTAAAAGTCCTTCTGCACCTCAGTCTCCAAAATCTGCTCTCTGTAAGATCCTGCTGCAATCCATTCTTAAAACTCTGCTCTCTGTAACAGTCTTCCTGTACCCCAGTCTCCAAACTCTGCTCTCTGTAACAGGCCTTCTTCACCCCAGTCTTCAACCTCTGCTCTCTGTAACAGCCCTTCTGCACCCAAGTTTCCAACCTGTGCTCTCTTCAACGATCCTTCAGCACCCCAGGATCCAATATCTGGTCTGTGCAACAGTACTTCTGCACCTCAGTCTGAAAACTCTTCTCTCTGCACCAATCGTTCTGCACCCCAGTTTCCAAACTTTGTTCTCTGTAACAAAACTTCTGAACCTCAGACTCCATAATGCTCTTTATAAGATCCTTCTGCAACCCAGTCTCGAAACTGTGCTATATGCAACAGTGCTTCTGAACCCCAGGCTTAAAACTCTGCTCTCTGTAACTGACCTTCTGCACCCCACTCTTCAAACTATGCACTCTGTAATAGGCTTTCTGCAACCCAGTCTCAAACCTCTTCTCTCTGCAATGATTCTTCTTCACCTCAGTCTCCATCCTCTGCTCTCTGCAACAGTCCTTCTGCACCCAAGTCTCCAACCTCTGTTCTCTGTAAAAATCCTTCTGCACCTCAGTCTCCAACTCTGCTCTCTGCAACGGTTCTTCCACACCCCAGTCACCAACCTCTGTTCTCTGCATCAGTCCTTCTGCACCTAAGTCTCCAAACTCTGCTCTCTGTAACAGTCGTTCTGTACCGCAGTCTCCAATCTCTACTTTCTGTAACGGTCTTTCTGCACCCCAGTCTCCAAAGTCAGCTTTCTGTATCAGTTCTTCTTCACCCCAGTCTCCAACCTCGGCTCTCAGTAAGAGTCCTTCTGCACCCCAGTCTCAAACTTCTGCTCTCTGTAATTTTTCTGCACCCCAGTCTCCATCTGTGCTCTCTTTAACTGTCTTTCTGTAACATCTGTGCTCTCTGTAACATTTTTTCTGCACCCCAGTCTCCATCTGTGCTGTCTGTAACTGTCCTGCACCCCAGTCTCCAATCTCTTCTCTCTGTAACAATCTTTCTGCATCACAGTCTGAAACCTCTGCTCCCTGCAACGATCCTTCTGCCCCTCAGTCTCCAACCTCTGCTCTCTCAAATGATCCTTCTGCACCACAGTCTCCAACCTCTGTTCTCTGTAGGAGTCCTTCTGCACTTCAGTCTCAAACCTCTGCTCTCTATAACAATCCTTCTGCACCTCAGTCTCAAAACTCTGCTCTCTGTAACAGTCCTTCTGCACTTCAGTATCCAACCTCTGCTCTCTGTATAAGTCCATCTGCACCTCAGTCTCCAAACTTCGCTCTCTGTAATTGTTCTTCTGCACCCAAGTCTTGAAACTCTGCTCTCTGTAACAATCTTTCTGCATTTTATTTCCCAAAGTCTGCTCTTTGTATAAGGTCTTCTGCACCCCAGTCTCCAAAATCTGCTCTCTGTAACAGGATTTCTGAACCCCAGTCTCCATCTTCTTCTCTCTATAACGGTCCTTCTGCACACCAATTGCCAATCTTTGCTTTCTGTAACAGTCCTTCTGCACCTAAGATTTCAACCTCTGCTCTCTGTAAAAGTCCTTTTAAGCCTCAGTCTGAAACCTCTGCTCTCTGCAACGATAATTCTGAAGCCCAGTCTCCAAATTGTGCTATCTGTAAAAATCTTTCTGCACCCCAGTCTCCAACCTCTGCTCTCTGTACAAGGTCTTCTGCACCCCAGTCTCCAAACTCTGCTCTCTCTAACAGGTTTTCTGCACCCCAGTCTCCAACCTTTTCTCTCTACAACGATCCTTCTGCACCTCAGTCTCCAAACTCTGCTCTCTGTAACAGTCCTTCTGAACCCCAGTATCCAAACTCTGCTCTCTGTAAAAGTCCTTCTGCACCTCCGTCTCCAACCTTTGCTCTTTGTAATGGTCCTTCTGCACCGCAGTATTCAACCTCTACTCTATGTAACAATCCTTTTGCACCCCATTCTCCAAACTCTGCTCTCTGTAAGAGGCCTTCTGCACCCCAGTCTTCAACCTCTGCTCTCTGTAACAGGCCTTCTGCACCCCAGTCTCCAACCTGTGCTGTCTGCAACAATTCTTCAGCACCCCAGGATCCAATATCTGCTTTCTGAAACAGTCCTTCTCCAACTCAGACTCCAACCTCTGCTCTCTGTAACAGTCCTTGTAAGCATCAGTTCGAAACCTCTGATCTCTGCAACGATCCTTCTGCACCCCAGTCTCCAAACTGTGCTATCTGTAACAATCTTTCTGCACACAAGTCTTCAACCTCTTCTCTCTACCAGTTCTTGTGCACCCCAGTCTCCAAACTGTGCTCTCTGTAACAGGCCTAATACACCCCAGTCTCCAACCTCTTCTCTCTGCAATGATCCTTCTGCACCTCAGTCTCCAACCTCTGCTCTCTGCAACAGTCCTTCTTCACCCCAGTCTCCGAACTCTGCTCTCTGTAAGATCCTTCTTCAACCCGGTTTTCAAACTTTGCTCTTATAACAGTCCTTCTGCACCTCAGTCTCCAACCTCTGCTCTCTGCAATGGTCCTACTGAACCCCCAAATCCAACCGCTGTTCTCTTCAACAGTCCTTCTGCACCCCAGTTTCAAAACACTTTTTTCCATATCAGTTATTCTGCACCCTAGTCTCCAAACTCTGCTCTGTCTAACAGTCAATCTGCACCCCAGTTTCCAACCTCTGCTCTCTGCAAAAGTCTTTCTGCACCTCAGTCTCCACCTTCTGCTCTCTGCAACATTCCTTCTGCACCCCAGTATCCTAGCTTTGCTTTCTAACAATCCTTCAGCACCTCAGTCTCCAAACTCTGCTCTTTGCAACGGACCTTCTGCACCCCAGTCTCCAACCTCTGTTCTCTGCATCAGTCCTTCTGCCCCACAGTCTACAACATCTGCTCTCAGTTAAAGTCCTTATGTACCGCAGTCTCCAAACGTTGTTCTCTGTAACGGTACTTCTGCACCCCAGTCTCCAACGTCTGCTTTCTATATCAATACTTCTGCACCCCAATTTCCAACCACTGCTCTCTGCAAAAGTCCTTCTGCACCGCAGTCTCCACCTTCTGCTCTCTGCAACATTTCTTCTGAAGCCCAGTCTCCATCTGTGCTCTCTGTAACTGTCCTTCTGCACCCCAGTCTTCATCCTCTGCTCTCTGTAAAAATCGTTCTGCACCACAGTCTCAAACCTCTGCTCTCTGAACGGATCCTTCTGCACCTCAGTCTCCAAACTGCTCTCTGCTATGATTCTTCTGCATCCCAGTCTCCAACTTCTGCTCTCTGTAACAGGCCTTCTGCACCCCAGGCTCCATCCTCTTCTCTCTGCAACGACCTTCTGCACCTCAGTGTCCAAGCTCTGCGCTCTGCAACATTTATTCTGCACCCCAGTTTCCAAATACTTTTCTTTGCAATAGTCCTTCTGCACCCTAGTCTCCAAACTCTGCTCTTTGTAACAGTCCTTCTGTACTGCAGTCTCCAAACTCTGCTCTCAGTTAGGGTCCTTTTGCACCCTAGTCTTCAACCTCTGCTCTCTCTAACAGTTCTTCTGCACCTTAGTCTCAAACCTCTGCTCTCTGCAACAATTCTTTTTCACCCCAGTTTCAAACATCTGCTCTATGCAACAGTCCTTCTACACCCAAGTGTCCAACCTCTACTCTCTTCTACGATCCTTCTGCACCCTAGTCTCCTACGTCTGCTCTATGCAAAAGTCCTTCTGCACCCCAGTCTCAAACATCTGGTCTCTGTAAGATCCTTCTGCACCCCAGTTTTCGAACTGTACTCTCTGTGACATTCCTTCTGCACTCCAGTCTCCAAGCTCTACTCTCTGTAACAGTCCTTCTGTACCGCAGTCTCCAAACTCTGCTCTCTGCAACAGTCTTTTTGCATCCCAGTCTCCAACCTCTGCTCTCTGCAACATTTCTTCTTCACCTTAGTCTTCAACCTGTGCTCTCTCTAACTGTCCTTCTGAACCCCAGTCTCCAACTTTTGCTATTAGTAACAATCCTTCTGCATCTCAGTCTCATACCTCTGCTCTCTGTAACAGGCCTTCTGCACCCAAGTCTCCAACCTCTGCTCTCTGTAACAGTTCTTCTTCACCCCAATCTCAAAACTCTGCTCTTTGTAACAGTCCTTCTGCACTTCAGTCTCCAAACTCTGCTCTCTGTAACAGGCCTTCTCCACCCCAGTCTCCATCCTTTGCTCTCTGGGTCAACCTTCTGCACCCTAGTATCCTACCTCTGCACTCTGTAACAATCCTTCTGCACCTCAGTCTCCCATCTCTCCTCTCTGCAACGGTTCTTCTGCAACTTAGTCTCCAAACTCTACTCTCTGCAACTGTTCTTCTACACCACAATCTCCAACCTCTACACTCTGCAACAGTTCTACTGCACCCCAGTCTCCAACATCTGATCTCTGCAACAGTTTTTCTCCAACCCAGTCTCCAACTCTGCTCTCTGTAACAGTACTTCTGTACTGCAGTTTCCAAACACTTCTCTCTGTAACGGTCCTTCTGCACCCCAGTTTCCAAATTCATCTCTCTGCAACAGTCCTTCTGCACCCCAATCTTCAACCTCTGCTCTCTGAAAGAGTCTTTCTACACCTAAGTCTCCATCCTCTTCTCTCTGCAACAGTCCTTCTGCACCTCAGTCTCCAAACTCTGCTCTCGGCAACGGTCTTTCTGCACCTCAGTCTACTACATCTACTCTCTGTAACAGTCCTTCTGCACCTCAGTCTCCAATCTCTTCTCCGTGTAAGATCCTTCTGAAAACCAGTCTCCAAACTCTGCTTTCTGTAACAGTCTTTCTGAACCCCAGTCTCCCAACTCAGATCTGTAACATGCCGTTTGCACCCAAGATTCCAACCTCTTCTCTCTGTAACAGTTTTTTCGGCACCCCAGTCTCCACACTCTGCTCTCTGCAATGATCCTTCTGCACCCAAGGCTCCACACTCTGCTCTCTGCAACACTTTTTCTGTACCCCAGTTTCCAAACTCTACTCTCTGTAAGATCCTTCTGCACCCCAGTGTTCAAACTCTTCTCTGTGTAATATTTCTTCTGCACCCCAGTCTCCTAACTCTGCTCTCTGCAATGGTCCCTATGCACAGAAGTCTCCAATCTCTGTTCTCCACAACAGTTCTTCTGTCCCACAGTCTTTAAACCTCTATTCTCTTTAAGGGTCCTTCTTCACTCCAATCCTCAACCTCTGCTTTCTGTGTCAGTCTTTCTGCAACACAGTCTCCAAACTCTGCTCTTTGTAAAAGTTCTTCTGCACCTCACTGTGAAACCTCTGCTCTCTGCAATAGTCTTTCTGCACCCCAGTCTTCATCCTTGCTCTCTGCAACAGTCCTTTTGCACCCCAGTCTCCAAACTCTCATCTGTGTAACAGGCCATTCGCACACAAATCTCCAACCTCTTATCTCTGTAAAAGTTCTTCTGCACCCCAGTCTCCAAAATCTGCTCTATTCCACAGTCCTTCTCAACCCCAGTCTCCAACCTCTGCTCTCTTTAACAGTCCTTCTGTATGGCAGTGTCCAAACTCTGCTCACTGTAAGGATACTTCTGCTCCCCAGTCTCCAAACTCTGCTTTCTGTCTCAGTTTTTCTTAAACCCAGTCTCCAACCTCTGCTCTCTGTAACTTTCTTTCATCACTTCAGATTCCAACCTCTCTCTCTGCAACAGTCTTTCTGCGTCCCAATCACCAACTTCTTCTCTCTTCAACAGTCCTTGTGCACCTCAGTGTCTACCCTCTGCTCTCTGTAAGATCCTTCTGAACCCCTGTCTTTAACCTCTGCTTTCTGCAATTGTCCTTCTGCACCCAAGTCTCCAACCTCTGTTCTCTACAACAATCTTTCTGCACCTCACTCTGCAACCTCTGCTCTCTGCAACAGTCTTTCTGCACCCCGGACTCTAACCTCTGCTCTCTGTAACAGACTTCTGCACCTCAGACTCAAACCTCTGCTCTCTGCAACAGTCCTTCTAGGTCCCAATCTCCAACCTCTGCTCTCTGCAACAGTCCATCTGAACCTCAGTATCCGTATTCTTCTCTCTGTAAGAACCTTCTGAAACCCAGTCTCCAAGCTCTGCTTTCTGCAATTGTCCTTCTGCACCCAAGTCTCTAACCTCTGTTCTCTACAACACTTATTCTGTACCTCAGTCTCCAACCTTTGATTTCTGTATCAGTAATTCTGCACCACATTCTCCAAACTCTGCTCTCTGCAACAGTCCTTCTGCACCTCAGTCTGCAACCTCTGCTTTCTGCAATAGTCCTTCTGCACCCCAGTCTCCAATCTCTGCTCTCTGCAACAGTCCTTCTGCACACCAGTCTTCAACATCTGCTCTCTGCAACAGTCCTTCTCCACCCCAGTCTTAAACCTCAGCTCTCTGCAACAATCTTTCTGCACCCAGGCCACCAACGTCTGCTTTCTGTGTAAGTCCTTCTGCACCCAAGTCTTTAACCTCTGCTCTCTGTACCAGTCCCTCTGCACCTCAGTCTTCAACCTCTACTTTCTGTAGCAGTCCTCCTCGACCCAAGTCTCCGACCTCTTCTCTCACCAACAGTTCTTCTGGACGCCAAAATCCAACCTCTACTCTCAGCAACAGTCCTTCTACACCCCAGTCTCTAACCTCTGCTCTCTGCAACGACCCTTCTGCACCCCTGTCTTCTACCTCTGCTCTCTCTAACAGTCCTTCTGCACCCCAGTCTCTAAAATCTGCTACCTTCAACAGTCCTTCTGCACCCCAGTTTCCAATATCTGCTCTCTGTAACAGTCCTTCTGCACCACAGTCTCCAAACTCTGCTCTCTGTAAGATCTTTCTGCACTCCAGTTTCCAAACTTTGCTCTCTGTATCATTCCTTCTCCACCCAAGTCTCTAACCTCTGTCTACTGCAACAGTTCTTCTGCTCCCCAGTATCCGAGATCTGCTCTCTGTAACAGTCCTTCTGTACCGCAGTCTCCAACCTCTTCTTTTTATAACGGTCCTTCTACATCTCAGTCTCAAACCTCTACTTTCTGTATCAGTCTGTCTGAAGCCCAGTCTCCAAACTTTGTTCTCTGTATCTATCCTTCTGCACCTCAGTCTCCAACCTATGCTCTATGTAAGAGTCCCTCTGCACCCCAGTCTCAAACCTCTGCTCTCGGTAACAGTCCTATACCGGAGTGTCCAAACTCTGCTCTCTGTAATGGTCCTTCTGCTCCCCAATTTCCAAACTCTGCTTCCTGTAACAGTCCTTCTGCACCTGAGTCTCCAAACACTGCTCTCTGTAACAGTCCTTCTACACCTCAGTCTTCAACCTCTGTTCTCTGTAACACTCTTTCTACACCTCAGTCTGAAACCTCTGCTCTCTGCAGGATTTTTTTGCACCCCAGTCTCCAACCACTGCTCTCTGTAACATGCCGCCTGCAACTCAGTCTCCAACCTCTGCTCTCTGTAAGATCCTTCAGTAACCAGTCTCCAAACACTGCTCTCTGTAACAGTCTTTCTTCACCTCAGTCTCCACCATCTGCTCTCTGTAACAGTCCTTCTGCACATCATTCTCCAAACTCTGCTCTCTGTAAGATCCTTCTAGAACACAGTCTTTAAAATCTGCACTCTGTAACAGTCCTTGTGCACAACAGTCTCCAAACTCTGCTCTCTGTAACAGGACTTCTACAAGCCAGTTTCCAACCTCTGCTCTATGTAACAGGCCTTCTGCACCCCAGTCTCCAACCTCTTCTTTCTACATTGATTCTTCTCCACAACAGTCTTCAAACTCTGCTCTCTGCAACAGTCCTTTTATACCCCAGTCTTCAACCTCTGCTCGCTGTAAGATCCATCTGAACCCCAGTCTCCAACCTCTGCTCTCTGTAACAGTCCTTCTGCAGCCCAGTCTCCAAACTCTGCTCTCTGTAACATTCTTTCTGCACCTCAGTCTCCAACCTCTGCTCTCTCTAACAGTCATTCTGCACTCCAGTCTCCAAATTCTGCTCTCTGTAAAAGTTCTTTTGCAGACCCAGTCTCCAGCCACTGCTCTCTGCAGCGATCCTTCTGGACCCCAGTCTCCATCCTCTGCTCTCTGCAACAGTCCTCCTGCACCACAGTCTCCAACCTCTGCTCTCTGTAAGATCCTTCTGCACTCTAGTTTCCAAACTCTGCTCTCTGTAACATTCATTCTCCACCCCAGTTTTGAAACTCTGCTTTCTGCAAGTGTAAAGCAGCACCCCAGTCTCCAACCTCTGTCCTCTGCCACAATCCTTCTGCTGCCTAGTCTCCAACATCTGCTCTCTGTAACAGTTTTTTTTGTACTGCAGTCTCTAACCTCTGCTCTCCATAAAGGTCTTTCATCACCCCAGTCTCCAAACCCTGCTTTCTGTATCAGTCCTTCTGAACCCCAGTCTCAAACCTCTGCTCTGTGTATCTATGCTTATGTACCTTTGTCTCCAACCGGTGCTCTCTGTATCATTTCTCCTACACCCCAGTCTCCAACCTCTGCTTTCTGTAACAGTTTTTCTATACCGCAGTCTACAAACTCTGCTCTCTTTAACGGTCCTTCTGCACCTCAATTTCCAAACTCTACACCCTGTAACAGTCCTTCTGCACCTGAGACTCCAAACTTTGCTCTATGTAACAGTCCTTCTGCACCTCAGTCTCCAAACTCTGCTCTCTGTAACAGTCCTCCTGCACCTAAGTCTCCAACCTCTGCTCTCTGTAAGATCCTTAAGTAAACCAGTCTCCAAACTCTGCGGTCTAAAACAGTCCTTCTGCACCTCAGTCTCTAATTCTTCTCTCTATAAGATCCTTCTGCACCCCTGTCTCCAAGCTCTGCTCCTTGCAACGATCCCACTGCACCACAGTCACTAAACTCTGCTCTATGTAACAAGACTTCTGAACCTCAGTCTCCAACCTCTGCTTTCTGTAACAGTACTTATGCACCTCAGTCTCTAAACTCTGCACTCTGTAACAGTCCTTCTAATTCCCAGTCTCCAACCTCTTCTCTCAGCAACAGTCATTCTTCACCTGAATCTGAAAATTCTGCTGTCTGAAACGAAACTTCTGCACCCCAGTCTCCTAACTATGCTCTCTGTAAAAGTCCTTCTACAGCTCAGTCTCCAACCTCTGCTCTCTGGAACAGTCCTTCTGCACCTCAGTCTCAAAAATCTGCTCTCTGAAAGATCCTTGACTAACCCAGTCTCCAAACTCTGGTCTCTGTAACAGTCTTTCTGCACCCCAGTCTCCAATGTCTGATATCTACAACAGTCCTTCTGCACCACAGTCTCCAACCTCTCATCATTGTAAGATCTTTCTGCACTCCAGTTTCCAAATTCTGCTCTCTCTAACATTCCTTCTCCACCCAGGCTTCAACCTTTGTTTTCTGCAAGTGTCCTGGGGCACCCCAGTCTCCATTATCTTTCCTCTGCAACAGTCCTTCTGCTCCCCAGTCTTCAATATCTGCTCTCTGTAACAGTTTTTAAGTAACGCAGTATCCAACCTCTGCTCTCTGTGAAGGTTCTTCTGCAACCCAGTCCCCAACCTCTGCTTTCTGTATCAGTCTTTCTGAACCCTAGTCTTCAACCTCTGCTCTCTTTAGCAGTCCTTCTGAACCTCAGTCTCCAATCTCTGCTCTCTGAAACAGTCCTTCTGAACCTCAGTCTGAATCCTCTGCTCTCCAAGATTCTTCTGCAGCTAAGTCTGCAACCTGTGCTTTCTGTAACAGTTCTTCTGGACCCCAGTCTCCAATCTCTGCTCTCTGTAATAGTCCTTCTATACCGCAGTCTACAAACTTTGCTCTCAGTAACGGTCCTTCTGCACCCCAATTTCCAACCTCTACTTTCTGTACCAGTCCTTCTGAACATCATTCTCCTACCTCTGCTCTCTGTAACAGTCCTTCTACACCTCAGCCTCCAACTTCTGCTCTCTGTAACAGTGTTTCTGCACCTCAGTCTGAAACCTCTGCTCTCCAAGATCCTTCTGCAACCTAGTCTCCAACCACTGCTCTCTGTAACAGTCCACCTGAACCTCAGTCTCCAACCTCTGCTCACTGTAAGATTCTTCAGGAACCCAGTCTCCAAACTCTGCTCTCTGTAACAGTCCTTTGGCAGCACAGTCTCAAACATCTTCTCTCTGTAACAGTCCTTCTGCACCTCAGTCTCCAAACTATGCTCTCTTTGTAGCATTCTTCTAAAACCCAGTCTCTTTGTAGCATTCTTCTAAAACCCAGTCTACAAACTCTACTCTCTATAACAGTCTTTCTGCACACCAGTCTCAAAACTCTGCTCTCTACAATGATCTTTCTTAACCCCAGTATCCAACGTCTGCTCTCTGCAACAGTCCTTCGGCACCACAGTCTCCAACCTCTGCTCTTTAAAACAGTTCTTCTGCACCCCAGTCTCCAAACTCTGCTCTCTGCAACAGTCCTTCGGCACCACAATCTCCAACCTCTGCTCTTTAAAACAGTTCTTCTGCACCCCAGTCTCCAAACTCTGCTTTCTGTAGCATTTCTTCTGCACCTCAGTCTCCAAACTCTGTTCTCTGCAAGGGTACTTCTGCACCTCAGTCTCCAAACTCTACTCTCTTTAACAGTCCTTCTTCACTTCAGTCTCTAACCTCTTCTCTGTGTAAGATTCTTCTGAAAACCAGTCTCCAAACTCTGTTCTCTGTAACAATTCTCTTCCACCCGAGTCTCAAACCTCTGTCCTTTGCAACAGTCCTTCTGCTCCCTTGTCTCCGAGATCTGCTCTCTGTAACAGTCCTTCTGTACCTCAGTCTCAAAACTCTGCTCTCCATAACGGTCCTTCTACACCCCAGTCTCCAAACTCTGCTTTCTGTATCAGTCTGTCTGAACCCCATTCTTTAACTTCTGTTCTATATCGATCCTTCTGAACCTCAGTCTCCAAGCTGTGCTCTCTGTAAGAGTCATTCTGCACCCCACTCTCTAACCTCTGCTCTCGGTAACAGTCCTATACTGCAGTCTCCTACCTCTGCTCTCTGTAACGGTCCTTCTGAACCCCAATATCCAAACTCTGTTTCCTGTAACAGTCTTTCTGCACCTGAGCCTCCAAACTCTGCTCCTTGTAAAAGTCCTTCTACACCTCAGTCTTCAACCTCTGCTCTCTGTAACAGTTTTTCTGCACCTCAGTCTGAAACCTCTGGTGTCTGCATGATCCTTCTGAATCCCAGTCTCCAATATCTGCTCTCTGTAACAGTCCTTCTGTACTGCAGTCACCAAACTCTGCTTTCTGTAAGGTCTTTCAGCAACCCAGTCTCCAAATACTGCTTTCTGTATCAGTCCTTCTAAACCACAGTCTCCAACCTCTGCTCTCTGTATCTATCTTTCTGTACCTAAGTCTCCAACCTGTGTTTTCTGTAACAGTCTTTCTGCACCCAAATGACCCACCTCTGCTCTCTTTAACAGTCCTACTATACCGCAGTCACCTAACTCTGGTCTCTCTAACGGTCCTTCTGCACCCCAATTTCCAACCTCTGCTTTCTGTAACAGTCCTTCGGCACCTAAGTCTCCAAACTCTGCTCTTCGTAACAGTCATTCTACAACTCAGTCTCCAACATCTGCTATCTGTAACAGTACTTCTGCACGTGAGTCTGAAACCTCTGCTCTTTACGATCCTTCTGCACTCCAATCTCCAACCTCTTCTCTCTGCAACGATTCTTCTCCAACCCAGTCTCCAACATCTGCTCTGCAGTCCGAGATCTGCTCTCTGTAACAGTCATTCTGTACCGCAGTCTCCAACCTCTTCTCTCTGTAACGGTCCTTCTACACCGCAATTTCCAACCTCCGCTTTATGTAACAGTCCTTCTGCACCTCAGTTTCCACACTCTACTTTTTGTAACAGTCCTTCTGAACACCAGTCTCCAAACTCTGCTCTGTGTATCTGTCCTTCTGCACCTCAGTCTCCAACCTCTGCTCTCTGTAATAGTCCATCTTCACCCCAGTCTCTAAAATCTGCTCTCTGCAACAGTCCTTCTGCACCCAAGTCTCCAAACTCTGCTCTCTGCAATGATCTTTCTGGATCCCAGTCTCCAACGTCTGTTCTCTGCAACAGTTTGTGTGCACCAAAGTCTCCAACCTCTGCTTGATTTAAGATCCTTCTGCATTCCAGTTTCCAAACTCTGCTCTCTGTAACATTCCTTCTCCACCACAGTCTCCAACCTCTGTCCACTGCAACAGTCCTTCTGCTCCCCAGTCTCCGAGATCTGCTCTCTGTAACAGTCATTCTGTACTGAAGACTCCAAACACTTCTCTCTGTAAAGGTCCTTCTACACCCCAATTTTCAACCTCTGCTTTCTGTAACAGTACTTCTGCACCTCAGTCTCTAAACTCTGCACTCTGTAACAGTCCTTCTAATTCCCAGTCTCCAATCTCTTCTCTCAGCAACAGTCATTCTTCACCTGAGTCTGAAAACTCTGCTGTCTGAAATGAAACTTCTTCACCCCAGTCTCCTAACTATGCTCTCTGTAAAAGTCCTTCTACAGCTCAGTCTCCAACCTCTGCTCTCTGTAACAGTCCTTCTGCACCTCAGTCTCAAAAATCTGCTCTCTGAAAGATCCTTGACTAACCCAGTCTCCAAACTCTGGTCTCTGTAACAGTCCTTCTGCACCTGAGTCTCCTACCTCTGCTCTCTGTAAGACCCTTCTGCAACCCAGTCTCCAAACTCTGCTCACTGTAACAGTCCTTCTTCACAACAGTTTCCAACATCTGCTTTCTATAACAAGAATTCTGCAACCCAGTCTCGAACCTCTGCTCTCTGTAACAGGCCTTCTGAACCCCAGTCTCCAAACTCTTCTCTCTTCAACGATTTTTCTCTACCCCAGTCTCCAACCTTTGCTCTTGGCAAGAGTCCTTCTACACCCCAGTCTCCAACCTCTGCTCTCTGTAAGATCCTTATGCACTCCAGTCTCCAAACTCTGCTCTCTGTAACAATCCGTCTGCACCCTTGTCTCCAATCACTGCTCTCTTTAACAGTCCTTCTACACCCCAGTCTCTAACATGTGCTCTCTGCAACAGTCCTTCTACACCCCAGTCTCTAAAATCTTCTCTCCGCAACAATTCTTCACCATCCCACTCTTCAAATTCTGCTCTCGGCAACAGTCCTTCAGCACCCCAGTCTCTAACCTCTGCTCTCTTTAAAAGTCCTTTTCGCAAACCAGTCTCCAACATCTGCTCTCTGTAACAGTCCTTCTGCACCCCAGTCTCCAACCTCTGCTTTCTGTTTCTGTCCTTCAGCACGACAGTCTCCAACCTCTTCTCTCTTTAACAGTCCTTCTGCACCTTAGTTTCCAACGTCTACTTCTGCAACAGTCCTACTGCACCCCAGTCTCCAACCTCTGCTCTCTGCAACAGTCCTTGTGCACCCTAGTTACCAACATCTGCTCTCTGCAACAGTCCTTCTGCACCGCAGTCTCCACCTCTGCTCTCTTTAACAGTCCTTCTGTAGTTCAGTCTTCAACCTCTGCTCTCTGTTACCGTCTTTCTTCACCACAAACTCCAATCACTGCTTTCCCTATCAGTTCTTTTGATCCCCAGTCTCCAAACTCTGCTCTCTGTGAGTATCCTACTGCACATCAATCTCCAACCTCTGATCTCTGTAAGATCCTTCTGCTCCCCAGTTTCCAAACTATGCTCTCTGTAACATTCCTTCTCCACCCCAGTCCCCGATATCTGCTCTCTGTAAGAGTCCTTCTTAACCACAGTCTCCAACATCTGTACTCTGTAATAGTCCTTCTGCACCTCAGTCTTAAAAATATGCTCTCTGTTACAGACCTTGTATACCACATTTTCCAAACTCTGCTCTCGGTATTGGTTTTTCTGCACCCAAATTTGCAACCTCTGCTCTGTAGCAGTCCTTCTTCACCTCAGTCTCCAAACTCTGCTCTCTGTAACAGTCTTTCTGCACCTTAGTATCCAACCTCTGCTCTCTGTAACAGTCCTTCTGCACCTCAGTCTGAAACCTCTGGTCTCTGCACGATCCTTCTGCATCCCAGTCTCCAACAACTACTCTCTGTAACAGTCCTCCTGCACCTCATTCTCCAACCTCTGTTCTCTGTAAGATCCTTCGGCAACCAAGTTTTTAAACTCTGCACTCTGTCTCAGTCGTTCTGCACAACAGTCTCCAACCTCTGATCTCTGTAACAGTATCTCTTAAACCTAGTCTCCAACCTCGGCTCACTGTAACAGGCCTTCTGTACCCCAGTCTCCAACCTCTTCTCTCTGCAAGGATTCTTCTCAACAACAGTCGCCAACCTCTGCTCTCTGCAACAGTCCCTTTGCACCACAGTCTCCAACCTCTGCTCTCTGTAAGAACCATCTGCATCCCAGTCTTCAACCTTTGCTCTCTGCAACAGTCCTTCTGAACCACAGTCTCCAAACTCTCCTCTCTACAACAATCCTTCTGGACCCCAGTCTCCAATGTCTGATATCTTCAACAGTCCTTCTGCACCACAGTCTCCAAACTCTGATCATCGTAAGATCTTTCTCCACTCCAGTTTCCAAACTCTGCTCTCTCTAACATTCCTTCTCCACCCCAGGCTCCAACCTCTGCTTTCTGCAACGGTCCAGCTGCCCCCCTGTGTCCAAACTCTGTCTTCTGCAACAGTCCTTCTGCTCTCCAATATCCAACCTCTGGTCTCTGGAACAGTTTTTCTGTACCGAAGTCTCATAACTCTGCTCTCTGTAAAGGTCCTTTTGCACCCCAGTCTCCAACCTCTGCTTTTTTTATAAGTCCTTCTTCCCAACAGTCTTCAACCTCTGCTCTCTGTAACAGTTTTTCTGCACCTCAGCCTCCAACCTCTGCTCTTTGCAAAAGTCTTTGTGCACCCCATTCTCCAACCTCTGCTCTTTGAAACAGTCCTTCTGAAAAACAGTCTTCAACATCTACTCTCTGCAACAGTCTTTCTGTAACCTGTTCTCCAAACTCTGCTCTCTGCAACAGTTTTTCTGCACCTCAGTCTTCAACCTCTGCTCTCTGTAAGATCATTCTGAAACCCAGACTAAAAACTCTGCTCTCTGTAACAGTCCTTCTGCAAAACAGTCTCAAAACTCTGCTCTCTGTAACAGGCCTTCTGCAAGCCAGTTTCCAACCTCTGCTCTCTGTAGCAGTCTTTCTGCACCCCAGTCTACAACATCTGCTCTCTGCAACAGTACTTCTACATCTTAGTCTGAAAAATCTGCTCTCTGCAACAATCCTTTGCACCTCAATCTCCAAACTCTGCTCTATGTAAGATCCTTCTGCAACACAGTCTTTAAAATCTGCTCCCTGTAACACTTCTTCTGCACCTCAGTCTCCAACATCTGCTCTCTGTAACAGTCCTTCTGCATCTCAGTCTGAAACCTCTGCTCTCTGCACAATCCTTCTGACACCAGTCTTTAACCACTGCTCTTTGTAACAGTCTTTCTGTACCTCAGTCTTCAAACTCTGCTCTCTGGAAGATCCTTCTGCCACCCAGTCTCCTAACTCTGCTCTCTATAACAGTCCTTCTGCACCCCATTCTTCAAACTCTGCTCTCTTTAACAGGCCTTCTGAATCCCAGTCTCAAAACTCTGCAATAATCATTCTACACCCCTGTCTCCAACCTCTGCTCTCTGCAACAGTCCTTCTGCACCCAAGTCTCCAACCTCTAATCTCGGTAAGATTCTTCTGCACCCCAGTTTCCAACCTCTGTTTTCTGAAACACTCCTTCTGCACCGCAGTCTGCAAACTCTGCTCTCTGTAACAGTCCTGCTGTACCGCAGTCTCCAAACTCTGCTCTCTGTATCAGTCCTACTTCACCCCAGTCTCCAACGTCTGCTCTCTATAACAGTCCTTCTGCACCTCATCTCCAACCTCTGCTCTCTGCAAAGCTCTTTCTGCACACCAGTCTCCAACCTCTGCTCTCTCTAAGATAATTCTTCACCCCAGTCTCCAAAATCTGCTCTCTGTAACAATCATTCTGCACCACAGTCTCCATACTCTGCTCACTTTAACAGTCCTTCTGCACCTTAGTCTGCAACATCTGATCTCTGCAATAGTCCTACTGCACCCCAGTTTTCAACCTCTACTCTCTGCAATAGTAATTCTGCAACCCAGTCTCCAACATCTGCTCTCTACAACAGTCCTTCTCCACCGCAGTCTCCAACCTCTGCTCTTTGCAACAGTCCCCAACCTCTGCTTTCTGTATCAGTCCTTCTACACCCAAGTCTGCAAACTCTGCTCTCTGTAACAGCCCTTCTGCACCCCAGTCTCCAACCTCTGCTCTCTGCAACAGTCCTTCTGCAACCCAGTCTTTGAACACTGCACTCTGCAACATTCTTTCTCCACCCCAGTCTCCAACCTCTCCTCTCTGTAACAGTCCTTCTGCACATCAGTCTCCAAACTCTGCTCTCTGTAAGGGTCCTTCTGCACCCCATTCTCCAACCTTTGCTTTCTGTATCAGTCCTTCTGCACCACAGTCTCCAAACTCTGCTCTCTGTATCAGTGCTTCTGCACCGCACTCTGCCACCTCTTCTCTCTGCAAGAATCCTGCTGCACCCCAGTCTTAAACCTCTGCTCGCGGCAACAGTCCTTCTGCAACCCAGTCTCCAAAATGTGCGCTCTGCAACAGTCTTTTACCACGCCAGTCTCTAACCATTTATCTCTGTAACCGTCCTTCTGTACTGCAGTCTCCAACCTGTGCTCACTGTAACGGTTCTTGTGCACCCCAGTCTCCAAAATATGCTCTCTGTAACAGTCCTTCTGAACCTCAGACTTTAACCTCTGCTCTCTACAACAGTCCTACTGCGCCTCAATTACCAATCTCTGCTCTCTGCAAAAGTGCTTCTGCACCTCAGTGTCCAAACTCTGCTCTCTGTATAATCCTTCTGAAACCCAGTCTCCAAACTCTGCTATTTGCAATTGTCCTTCTGCAACCCAGTCTCCAAACTCTGTGCTCTACTACAATTATTCTGCAACCCAGTCTCCAACTTCTGCTCTCTGTAACAGTCCTTCTGTACCACAGTCTCCAATCTCTGTTCTCTGTAAGGGTCCATCTGCACCCCAGTCTTCAACCGTGGTTTCAGTATCAGTCCATCAGCACCACATTCTCCAAACTCTGCTCTCTGTAACTGTCCTTTTGCACCTCAGGCTGCAAACTCTGCTCTCTGCAATAGTCCTTCTGCACACCAGTCTACAATCTTTGCTCTCAGCAACAGTCCTTCTGCACCCCAGTCTCTAACATCTTCTCTCTAAGACAGTCGTTGCCCACCTCAGTCTCTAACCTCTGCTCTCTGCAACAGTCCTTCTGCACCCCAGTCATCAAGCTCTGCATTCTGTATCAGTCCTTCTGCACCCCATTCTCTAACTGCTGCTCTCTGTAACACACATTATGCACCTCAGTCTCCAACCTCTACTCTCTGCAGCAGTCCTTCTCCACCCCAGTCTAAAAACTCTGTTCTCTGTAACCAGGCTTCTGCACCCCAGTCTCCAACCTCTGCTCTCTGTAACAGTCCTTCTGCACCTCACTCTGAAAACTCTGCTCTCAGTAATGATTCTTCTGCACCTCAGTCTTTAAGCACTGCTCTCTGTAACAGGCCTTCTGCACCCCAGTCTCCAACCTCTGCTCTCCGCAACAGTCCTTCTGCACCCCAGTCTCCAACCTATGCTGTCTGTAAGATCTTTCTGAACACCTGTCTCCAACCTATGCTCTCTGCAACAGTCCTTCTGTAAAGCAGTCTCCAAACTCTGGTCTCTGTAAGGGTCTTTCTGTACTTCAGTCTGCAACCTCTGCTCTCTGAAACACTCCTTCTGCACCCCAGTCTCCAAACTTTACTCTCTGCAACAGTTTTTCTGCACATCAGTATCCAACATGTTCTCTCTGTAAATGTCCTATTGCACCACCGTCTTCAACCTCTGCTCTCTGTAAAAGTCCTTTTTCACCCCAGTCTCCAACCTCTGATGCCTGTAACAGTCCTACTGTACCGCAGTATCCAATCTCTGCTCTCTGTAACAGTCCTTCTATACCGCAGTCTACAAACTTTGCTCTCAGTAACGGTCCTTCTGCACCCCAATTTCCAGCCTCTACTTTCTGTACCAGTCCTTCTGAACCTCATTCTCCAAACTCTGCTCTCTGTAACACTCCTTCTATACCTCAGTCTCCAACCTCTGCTCTCTGTAACAGTCCTTCTGCATCCCAGTCACCAACCTCTGCTATTGGTAACAGTCCTATACCGCAGTCTTCAACCTTTGCTCTCTTTAATGGTTTTTCTGCATCACAATTTCAAAACTCTGCTTTCTGTAACAGTCCTTCTGCACCTGAATCTCCAAACTCTGCTCTCTGTAACAGTCCTTCTAAAACCCAGTCTCCAACCTGTGCTCTCTGCAACAGTCCTTATGCACCCAAGTCTCCAACATATGCTATCTGCAACAGTCCTTCTCACCTCAGCCTGAAAACTCTGCTGTCTGGAACGAACGTTCTGCACTCCAGTCTTTTACCTCTGCTCTCTGTAACAGTACATCTACACCTCAGTCTCCAACCTCTGCTCTCTTTAACAGTCCGTCTGCACCTCAGTCTCCAAATTCTGCTCTCTGTAAGATCCTTCTGCACCGCTGTCTCTAATCTCTGCTCCCTGTAAGATCCTTATGCACTCCAGTCTCCAACCTCTTCTCTCTGCAACGACTCTTCTCCATTCCAGTCTCCAACATCTGCTCTCTGCAACGTTCCTTTTGCACCCCAGTCTTCAAACTCTGCTCTCTGTAAGATCCATTTGAACCCAAGTCTTCAACCTCTGCTCACTGTAAAAGTCCTCCTGCATACCAGTCTTTAAACTCTGCTCTCTGTAACTGTCCTTCTGCACTTCAGTCACCAAACTCTTCTCTCTGTAACAATGCATCTGCACCTAAGTCTCTAAAATCTGCTCTCTGCAACGATCCTTCTGGACCCCAGTCTCCATCTTCTGCTCTGTGCAACAGTCCTTCTGCACCACAGTCTCCAGACTCTGCTCTCTGTAAGCTCCTTCTTCACTCCAGTTTCCAAACTCTTCTCTCTGTAACATTCCTTCTCCACCCCAGTCTCCAACTTCTGTTCTCTGCAACAGTCCTGCTGCTCCACAGTCTCCGAGATCTGCTCTGTGTAACAGTCCTTCTGTATGGAAGTCTCCAAACTCTGCTCTCTGTAACATTCCTTCTACAACCCAGTGTCCAACCTTTGCTCTCTACAACAGTCCTTCTGCTCCCCATCTCCAACATGTGCTCTCTGCAACAGTCCTTCTCACCTCAGCCTGAAAACTCTGCTGTCTGGAACGAACCATCTGCACCTCAGTCTCCTAACTCTGCTCTCTGTAACAGTTCATCTACACCTCAGTCTCCAACCTCTGCTCTCTTTAACAGTTTGTCTGCACCTCAGTCTCCAAATTCTGCTTTCTGTAAGATCCTTCTGCACCGCTGTCTCCAACCTCTGCTCTCTGTAACAGTATTTCTGCAACCAGTCTCCAACCTCTGCTCTCTGCAAAAGTTCTTCTCCACCCCAGTCTACAACATCTGCTCTCTGCAACAGTCCTTCGGCACCCTAGTTACCAACAACAGCTCTCTTTTACAGTCCTTCTGCACCCCAGTCTCCAGCCTGTGCTCTCTGTAACAGTCCACCTGTACTGCAGAATCCAACCTCTGCTCTCAGTAACAGTCTTTCTGCACCCAAGACTTTAATCTCTGCTTTCTGTATCAATCCTTCTGCACCCCAATCTCCAACCTCTGCTCTCTATAACAGTCCTTATGCACCCCAGTCTCCAAAATCCGCTATCTGCAACAGTCTTTATGCACCCCAGTCTCCGACCTCTGCTCGCTGTAACAATCCATGTGCATCTTAGTCTAAAAACTCTGTATTTTGCAACGTTACTTCTGCATCTCATTCTCCAACATCTACTCTCTGTATCAGTCTTTCTGCACCTGATTCTTCAACCTCTACTCTCTGTAGGATCCTTCTCCAACCCAGTCTCCAAACTCTGCTCTCTGTAACAGTCCTTCTGCACACCAGTCTTCAACATCTGGTCTCTGCAACAGTCCTTCAGCAACTCAGTCTAAAAACTCTGCTCTCTGGAATGATCCTTCTTCACCTCAGACACCTACCTCTGCTCTCTGTATGACCCTTCTGCAACCAAGTCTCCAAACTCTGCTCTCTGTAACAGTCCTTCTGCAGAATAGTTTCCAAACTCTGCTCTCTATAACAGGATTTTTACAAGCCCGTTTTGAATCTGCTCTCTGTAACAGGCCTTCAGAACCTCAGTCTCCAACCTCTTCTCTCTACTATGATTTTTCTCAATCCCAGTCTCCAACCTCTGCTCTCGGCAACAGTCCTTCTGCACCCTAGTCACGAACCTTTGCTCTCTGTAACATCCTTATGCACTCCAGTCTCCAACCCCTTCTCTCTGCAACGATTCTTCTCTATCCCAGTCTCCAACATCTGCTCTCTGCAACGTTCCTTTTGCACCCCAGTCTCCAAACTCTGCTCTCTGTAAGAAACATCTGATCCCCAGTCTTCAAACTCTTCTCTCTGTAACAGTCCAACTGCACCTCAGTCTCTAAAATCTGCTCTCTGCAACGATCCTTCTGGACCCCAGTCTCCAACTTCTGCTCTGTGCAACAGTCCTTCTGCACCACAGTCTCCAAACTCTGCTCTCTGTAAGATCCTTCTGCACTCCAGTCTCCAAACTCTGCTCTCTGTAACATTCCTTCTCCAACCCAGTTTCCAACTTCTGTCCTCTGCAACAGTCCTGCTGCTCCACAGTCTCCGAGATCTGCTCTGTGTAACAGTCCTTCTGTACGGAAGTCTCCAATCTCTGCTCTCTTTAAGGGTCCTTCTACACCCCAATTTCCAACTTCTGATTTCTGTAACAGTCCTTTACCACCTCAGTCTCAAAACTCTGCTCTCTGTAACACTCCTTCTCCACCTCAGTCTCCAACCTGTGCTCTCTGTAACATTCTTTCTGCACCCCAGTCTCCAACCTCTGCTCTCTGCATTGGTACCTCTTAACCCTAGTCTCCAACCTTGTTCTCTACAACAGTCCTTCTTTACTGCAGTCTCCAACCTCTGTTCTCTGTAAGGGTTCTTTTGAAACCCACTATCTCACCTCTACTTTCTATATCAGTCCTTCTGCACCACAGTCTCCAAACTCTGCTCTCTGTAACCGTCATTCTGTACCTCACTCTGCAAACTCTGCTCTCTGAAGCAATCCTTCTGCAAACAGTCTTCAAACTCTGCTCTCTGCAAGACTCTTTCTGCACCCCAGTCTCCATCCTCTGTTCTCTGTAAGGGGCCTTCTGCACCCCAGTCTCCAAACTCTGCTTTCTGTATCAGTTTTTCTGCACTGCAGTCTCCAACCTGTGCTCTCTGTAATAGTCTTTCTGCACTTCATACTCCAACCACTGCTCTCTGCTACAGTCCTTCAGCGCCCCAATCTCCAACCTCTTCTCTCTGCCACAGTCCTTCTGCACCTCAGTTTCAAAACTCTGCTCTCTGTATGATGATTCTGAAACCCAGCCTCCTTCCTCTACTTTCTGCAATGGTCCTTCTGTAAACCAGTCTCTAACCTCTGTTCTCTACAACAGTCATTCTGCACCCCGGTCTCAAACGTCTGCTCTCTGTAAGAGTCTTTCAGTCTCCAACCTCTGTTCTCTGTAAGGGTCCTTCTGCACCCCAGTCTTAAACCTCTGCTTTCTGTATCAGTCCTTCTACACTGCAGTCTCTAAACACTGCTCTCTCCAACGATCCTTCTACACCTCAGTCTCCAACCTCTGCTCTCTCTAACAGTCCTTTTTAAACTCATTCTCCAAAATCTGCTCTCAGTAAGATTCTTTTGCAAGCCAGTCTCCAAACTATGATCTCTGTAACTGTCCTTCTGCACCCCAGTCTCCAAGAACAGCTCTCTGTAAAAGGCCTTCTTCACCCCAGTCTCCAACCTCTGCTGTATGGAACAGGCCTTTTGCCCCCAGTCTCCAAATTCTTCTCTCTTCACTGATCCTCCTCACTCCCAGTCTCCAACCTCTGCTATCAGCAACAGTCCTTCTGCACCCCAGTCTCCAACCTATGCTCCCTGTAAGATCTTTCTGCACACCTGTCTCCAAACTCTGCTCTCTTTAACACTCCTCTGTACCCCAGTCTCCAACTTCTGCTCTCTGTAATGGTCCTTCTGAACCTCAGTATCCAACATCTGCTCTCTGCAACACTCCTTCTGCACCCCAGTCTCCTAACTTTGCTCTCTGCAACAGTTTCTTTTCACCTAGGTCTCCAACCTGTGCTCTCAGTAAAAGTCCTTCTGCACCACAGTCTCCAACCTCTGCTCTCTCTAAAAATTTTTCTGAACCCCAGTCTCCAAACTCTGCTCTCTGCAACGATCCTTCTGCACCCCAGTCTCCAAAGCCTGCTGTCTGTAACAGTCCTTCTGCATCCCAGTCTTTAAAATCTGCTTTCTGTAACAGTCTTCTGAATCTGAGTCTCCATCCTCTGCTCTATGCAACAATACTTCTGCACCCAAGTCTCCAACGTCTGCTCTCTGAAAAAGTCCTTCTAAACCCTAGTCTCCAACCTCTGCTATCTGTAACAGTCATTCTACACCCCATTCCCCATACTCTGCTCACCCCAAGGATACTTCTGCACCCCAGTCTCCATCCTCTGCTCTCTGAAACTTTTTTTTTGAACCCAGTCTCCAGCATCTGCTCCCTGCAACAGTCCTTCTCCATTCCAGTCTCCAAACTGTGCTCTCTGTAACAGTCCTTCTGGACCCCAATCTCCAACCTCTACTCTCTGCAACAGTCCTTCTAGACCCCAGTCTAAAACCTCTGCTTTCAGCAAAAGTTTTTCTGCACCCCAGTCTCCAACCTCTTCTCTCTGGAACAATCCTTCTGCACCTCAGTCTCCAACCTCTGCTCTTTGCAAGGGTCCTTCTGCACCTCAGTCCCCAACCTCTACTCTCTGTAACAGTGCTTCTGCACCTCAGTCTCAAAACTCTGCTCTCTGTAATATTTTCTGCATCCCAGTCTTCAAACTCTGCTCTGTAACAGGCCTTCTCACCCCAGTCTCCAACCTCTGCTCTCTGTATCAGTCCATCTGCAACAGGGTCTCCAACCTCTGCACTCTCCAACGATCCTCCTGCAACCCAGTCTCCAACATCTGCTCTCTGCAACAGTTCTTCTGTACCTCAGTCTGAAAAATCTGCTCTCTACAAAAATCCCTCTGCACCCCAGTCTCCAACCTCTGCTCTCTGTAACAGTCTTTCTGAACGTCTGTCTCCTACCTCTGCTCTCTGTAAGACCCTTTTGTAACCCAGTCTGCAAACTCTGCTCTCTGTAAGAGTCATTCTGCACCCCACTCTCTAACCTCTGCTCTCTGTAACAGGTCTTCTGCATCTCAGTCTGAAACATCTGCTAGCTGCAACAGTCCTTGTGAACCCCAATCTCCAACATCTGCTTCCTGCAACAGTTCTTCTGTACCTCAGTCTGAAAACTCTGCTCTCTGCAATAATCAATCTGTACCCCAGTCTCATAACTCTTTTCTCTGTAACAGTCCTTTTGTAACTCGGTCTCCAATCACTGCTCTCTTCAATAGTCCTTCTTCACCCAAGTCTCCATACTCTGATAGCCCCAACGGTCCTTCTGCACCCAAGTCTCCAAACTCTGTTCTCTACATCGGTTCTTCTGCAACCCTGACTCCAAACTCTGCTTTCTGTAACAGTCTTTCTGTACCACAGTCTTCATCTTCTGTTCTCTTTAAGGGTTCTTATTCACCCCAGCATCCAACCCCAGCTTTCTGTATCAGTCGTTTTGAACCACAGTCTCCAAACACTGCCCTCTGTAACTGTCCTTCTGCAACTCAGTCTGCAACCTCTGCTCTCTGCAACAATCCTTCTGCACCCCAGTCTCCATCCTCTGTTCTCTTCCATAGTCCTCTTGCACCCCAGTCTCCAACATCTGCTCTCTGCAACAGTCATTCTGCACCCCAGTCTTTAAACTTTGCTCTCTGTAACAGTCCTTCTGTACTGCATTCTCCAACCTCTGCTCTCTGTAAGGGTACTTCTGCACAAGAGTCTCCAGACTCTGCTTTCTGTGTCAGTCCTTCTGCAATCCAGTCTCTAATCTCTGCTCTGTGTAACTATCCTTCTTCACCTTAGTCTCCAACCTCTTCTCTCTGCTACAGTCCTTCTTGACTACAATCTCCAACCTCTACTCTCTGCAACAGTCCTTGTACATCCCAGTCTAAAACCTCTGCTCTCTGCATCAGTCATTCTGCACCCCTTTCTCCAACCTCTACTCTCTGTAACAATCCTTCGGCACCTCATTCTCCAACCTCTGCTCTCTGCATCGGTCCTTCTGCACCTCAGTCTCCAAACTCTACTCTCTGTAACAGTGTGTCTGCACCTCAGTCTCCATTCTCTGATCTCTGTAAGATCCTTCTGCAACCCAGTCTCCAAACTCTGCTCTCTGTAACAGTTCTTCATCACCCCAGTCTCCAAATTGTGCTCTTTGTAACAGGCCTTCTGCACTCCAGTCTCCAACCTCTGCTCTCTGTATTAATCAATCTGCACCCCAGTCTCCAACGTCTGCTATCTGTAACTGTCCTTCTGCACCCCAGTCTTTAAACTCTGCTCTCTGCAATGATCTTTCTGCACCTCAGTGTCCAACCTCTTCTCTCTGCAAAGATCCTTTGGCACCCCAGTCTCAAACCTCTGCTTGCTGCAACAGTCCTTGTGAACCCCAGTCTCCAACATCTGCTCTCTGCAACAGTTCTTCTGTATCTCAGTCTCCGAACTCTGCTCTATGCAACAGTTTTTCTGTTCCCAAGTATTCAACATCTGCTCTCTGAAACAATCCTTATGCACCCCAGTATCCAACCTCTGCTTTCTGTATCAGTCGTTTTGCACCACAGTCTCCAAACTCTGCTGTCTGTAAGAGTCCTTCTGCAACTCAGTCTGCAACCTCTGCTCTCTGCAACAGTCCTTGTGCACCCCAGTCTCCATCCTCTGCTCTCTGCAACATTCCTTCTGCACCCCAATCTCCAACATCTGCTATCTGCAACAGTCATTCTCCACCTCAGTTTCCAACTCTGCCTCTCTGTAAGAGTCCTTCTGTACTGTATTCTTGAAACTCTGCTCTCTGTAAGAATACTTCTGCACCCGAATCTCCAAACTCTGCTTTCTGTATCAGTCCTTCTGCAAACCAGCCTCCAACCTCTGCTTTGTGTAATTGTCCTTCTGCACCTTAGTCTCTAACGTCTGCTCTCTGCTACAGTTTTCTGGACCCCAGTCTCCATTATATACTCTCTTCAACAGTCCTTCTGCACCCCAGTCTCCAACCTCTGCTCTTTGTAAGAGTCCTTCTATACTAATGACTCCAACATCTGCTCTCTATAATGGTCCTCCTGTACCCCAGTATTCAACCTCTGCTTCTTGAATCATTTCTTATTCACTTCTTTCTCAATCCTCTGCTCAATCCCCAGTCTCCAACGTCTGCTCTCTACAACAGTCCTTCTGCATTCCAGTCTCCAACCTGTGCTCTCTGTAAGATTCTTCTGCACCCCAGTCTCCAAACTCTGCTATCTTCAACGTTCTTTCGGCACCTCAGTCGCCAACCTCTGCTCTCTGTAATGGTCCTTCTGCAAACCAATCTCCAAAATCTGCTCTCTGTAACAGTCCTTCTGCACCGCTTCTCCAAACTCTGCTCTTGTAACAGGCTTTCTGCACTTCAGTCTCTAACATCTACTCTCTGTAACAGTTCATATGCACACAAGTTTCCAACCTCTGCTCTCTGCCACAGTCATTATGAACCCCAGTCTCCAACATCTGCTCTTTACATTAGTCTTTCTGCACCTCAGTCTGAAAACTGTGCTCTCTGCCATGATTTTTCTGCATGCCAGTCTCCAACCTGTGTTCTCTGCAACAGTCTTTCTTCACCGCAGTCTCCAAACTCTGCTCTCTGTAACAGTCCTTCTGTACCGCAGTCTCCAACCGCTCTTTTCTGTAATGGTCCTTCTGCACCCCAGTATTCAAACTCTGCTTTCTGTATCAGTCCTTCTAAACTACAGTCTCCAACCTCTGCTCTATGCAACACTCTTTTTGCAACCCAGTCTCCAGCCTCTGCTGTCTGCAAGAATCATTCTGCACCCCAGTCTGCAAATCTGTTTTCTGTATCAGTCCTGGACCACAGTCTCCAAAATCTGCTCTCAGTAACAGTCCTTCTGCACCTCAGTCTCCAACCTCTGCTCTCTGCAACAGTCCTTCTGCACCCCAGTGTCCAACCTCTGCTCTCTAAACAGTCCTCCTGCATCTATGACTCCAACCTCTGCTCACTGTAAGATTCTTCTGCACCCGAGTCTCAAACCTCTGCTCTCTTCAACGGTCCTTCTACACCCCAGTCTCTAACCTCTGTTCTCTGCATCAGTCCTTCTGCACCATAGTCTCCAACATCTACTCTCTGCAACACTTCTTTTCCATCCCATTCTCCAAACTCTGCTCTCTATAAACAGTCCTTCTGTACTGCAGTCTCCAACCACTGCTCTCTCTAAGAGTACTTCTGGACCCCAATCTCCTACCTCTCCTAACTGCAACAGTCCTTCTACACCCCAGTCTAAAACTTCTGCTGTCTGCAACAGTCCTTCTGCACCCCAGTCTCCAAGCTCTGCTCTCTGCTATGATCCTTCTGCAACTCAGTCTTCAAACTCTACTCTTTGTAACAGTGCTTCTGCACCTCAGTCTCAAACCTCTGCTCACTGTAAGATCATTTTGAAACCCAATGTCCAAACTCTGCTCTCTGTAACACTCCTGGTGCACCCCAGTCTCAAAGCTCTGCTCTTTGTAACAGGGTTTCTTCACCCCAGTCTCCAAACTCTGCTCTTTGTATCTGTCCTTTTGGAAACCATCTCCAACCTCTACTCTCTGCAACAATCCATCTGCACCCTGTCTCCAAACTATGCTCGCTGCAACAGTCCATGTGCACTTAGTCTCCAACAAGTGCTCTCTGCAACAGATCTTCTGTACCTCAGTCGGAAAACTCTGCTCTCTGCAACAATCCTTCTGCACCCCAGTCTCCAAACTCTGCTCTCTGTAACAGTCCTTCTGTACATCAGTCTCCAACCTCTTCTTTCTGTAAGACTTTTTAAAACCAGTTTGCAAACTCTGCTCACTGAAACACTCCTGTACCCAAGTCTCCAATCTCTGCTGTCTGTAACAGGCCTTCTGCACCCCAGTCTCCAATCACTGCTTTCTGTAAGAGGCATTCATCAACCCAGGCTCCAACAGCTACTCTCTGTAATGATGCTTGTGCACCCCAGTCTCCAACCACTTCTCTCTGCAACAGTTCTTCTGCACCCCAGTCTCCAACCTCTGCTCTGTGTAAGATTTTTCTGCATACAAGTCTCCAACCTCTGCTTGCTGTAACAATAATTCTGGACCTCAGTCTCCAAAGTCTGGTCTCTGCAAAGGTGCTTCTGCACCCTAGTCTCCAACCTCTGTTCTCTGCAAGAGTCGTTCTGCACCCGAGTCTTTAATCTCTGCTCTTTATAGCAGTCCTTCTGTACTGGAGTCTCCAACCTCTGCTCTCTTTATCTGTTCTTCTGTACCCCAGTCTCCAACATCTGCTTTCTCTATAAGTCCTCCTGCACCCCAGTCTCCAACCTCTGCTCTCTTTAACAGTCTTTCTGCACCTCAATCTCCAACTTCTGTTCTCTGCAACAGCCTTTCTGTACCACAGTCTTTAACCTCTGCTCTCTGTAACATTCCTTCTGTACTGCAGTCTCCAACCTCTGCTCTCTGTAACGATCCTTCTGCACCCATGTCTCCAAACTCTGCTTTCATTTCCAATCCTTCTGCACCCCAGTCTCCAACCTCTGCTATCTGAAACAGTCTTCTGCACCTAAGTCTCTAAATTCTGCTCTCTTCAAAAGTCCTTCTGCACCCATGTCTCCAAAACCTTCGGCCTGAAACAGTCCTTCTTCACCCACTTTTCAACCTCTGCTATCTGCACAGTTTTTCTGCACCCCAGTCTCCAAACTCTGCTCTCTGTAATAGTCCTTCTGCACCTCAGTCTCCAAATTCTGCTCTCTGCAACATTCCTTCTGCACCCAAATTTCCAACTCTGCTCTCAGCAATAGTCCTTCTACAGCCCAGTCTTCAACCTCTGCTCTGTATAACAGTCCTTCTGCACACCAGTCTCCAACCTCTGCTCTCTGTAACAGTCCTTCTGCACCATATTCTCCAACCTCTGCTCTCTGTTACAGTCTTTGTATACCGCAGTCTCCAACCTCTGCTCTCTGAGACGGTCCCTGTGCACCCCAATTCCAACCTTTGTTTCTGTAACAGTCCTTCTGCAACTCAGTCACCAAACTCTGCTTTCTATAACCGTCTTTCTGCACCTCAGTCTCCATCTTTTGCTCTCTGTAACAGTCCTTCTGCACCTCAGGCTGAAACCTCTATTCTCTGCACGATCCTTCTGCACTCCAGTCTCCAACCACTGCTCTCTGTAACTTTTGTCCTGCACCTCAGTCACCAACCTCTGCTCTCTGTAAGATCCTTCTGCAACCCAGCCTCAAAACTCTGCTCTCTCTAACAGTCTTTCTGCAACCCAGCCTCAAATGTCTGCTCTCTATAACAGTCCTTCTGCATCCCAGTCTCCAATCTCTGCTCTCTGTAGCAGGCATTCTGCACCCCAGTCTCCAAACTCTGCTCTCTGACACAGTCCTTCTGCACGCCAGTCTCCAACCTCTGCTCTCTTTAACGGACCTTCTGCACCCTAGGCTCCCACCTCAGCTTTCTGTATCATAACTCTTCACTCCAATTTCCAACATCTTCTCTGTGTAACACTCCTTCTGCATCTCAGTCTCCAAACTCTTCTCTTTGCAACAGTCCTTCTGCACCCCAGTCTCCAACCTCTGCTCTCTGCAACATTCCTTCTGCACCCCAGTCTTTAACCTGTTCTCTCTGAAACAGTCCTTCTGCACCCCAGTCTCCCACCTCTGCTCTCTGTAACTATCCTTCTGCAGCCCAATCTCCAACTCTGCTCTCTGCAACGATTCTTCTGCAACTCCGTCTCCAACTTCTGCTGTCTTCAACGATCCTTCTGCATCTCACTTTTCAAACTATGCTCTCTGTAACAATTTTTGTGCACCTCAGTCTCGAACCTGTGCTCTCTGCAACCGTTTTTCTGCACCCCAGTCTCCAACCTCTGCTCTCTGCAACGATCTTCTGCACCCCAGTCTCCAACGTCTCCTCTCCTTAACACTTCTTCTGCACCCCAGTCTCCAACCTTTGTTCTCTGTAAGGTTCTTCTGTACTCCAGTTTTAAAACTCTGCTCTCTGTAACATTCCTTCTCCAACCCAGTCTCCAACCTCTGCTTTCTTCAACGGTCCTGCTGCAACCCAGTCTCCAACCTCTGTTCTCTGAAACAGTTCTTCTGCTCCCCAATTTCTAATCTCTGCTCTCTGTAACAGTCCTTCTGTACCACAGTCTCCAACTTCTGCACTCTGTAATGGTCCTTCTTCACCCTAGTCTCCAAACTCTGATTTCTGTATCAGTCCTTCTGGACCACAGTCTCCAAACTCTTCTCTCTGTTACAGTCCTTCTGCACCTCAGTCTCCAAACTCTGCTTTCTGTAAGATCCTTCTGCAACCAAGTCTCCAAACTCTGCTCTCTGTAACAGTCTTTCTGCACACCAGTCGCCAACCTCTGCTCTCTGCAACATTCCTTCTGTACCCCAGTCTTTAACCTGTTCTCTCTGAAACAGTCCTTCTGCACCCCAGTCTCCCACCTCTGCTCTCTGTAACGATCCTTCTGCAGCCCAGTCTCCACCTCTGCTCTCTGCAACGATTCCTCTGCAACTCCGTCTTCAACTTCTGCTGTCTTCAACAATCCTTCTGCACCTCACTTTTCAAACTATGCTTTCTGTAACAATTTTTGTGCACCTCAGTCTCCAACCTGTGCCCTCTGCAACCGTCCTTATGCACCCCAGTCTTTAACCTCTGCTCTCTGCAACGATCCTTCTGCACCCAGTCTCCAACGTCTCCTCTCCTTAACACTCCTTCTGCACCCCAGTCTCCAACCTTTGTTCTCTATAAGGTTCTTCTGCACTCCAGATTTAAACTCTGCTCTCTGTAACATTCCTTCTCCAACCCAGTCTCCAACCTCTGCTTTCTTCAACGGTCCTGCTGCAACCCAGTCTCCAACCTCTGTTCTCTGAAACAGTTCTTCTGCTCCCCAATTTCTAACCTCTGCTCTCTGTAACAGTCCTTCTGCACCATATTCTCCAACCTCTGCTCTCTGTTACAGTCTTTGTATACCGCAGTCTCCAACCTCTGCTCTCTGAAACGGTCCCCTGTGCACCCCAATTTCCAACCTTTGTTTCTGTAACAGTCCTTCTGCAACTCAGTCCACCAAACTCTGCTTTCTATAACCGTCTTTCTGCACCTCAGTCTCCATCTTTTGCTCTCTGTAACAGTCCTTCTGCACCTCAGGCTGAAACCTCTATTCTCTGCACGATCCTTCTGCACTCCAGTCTCCAACCACTGCTCTCTGTAACTTTTGTCCTGCACCTCAGTCACCAACTCTGCTCTCTGTAAGATCCTTCTGCAACCCAGCCTCAAACTCTGCTCTCTCTAACAGTCTTTCTGCAACCCAGCCTCAAATGTCTGCTCTCTATAACAGTCCTTCTGCATCCCAGTCTCCAATCTCTGCTCTCTGTAGCAGGTATTCTGCACCCCAGTCTCCAAACTCTGCTCTCTGACACAGTCCTTCTGCACGCCAGTCTCCAACCTCTGCTCTCTTTAACGGACCTTCTGCACCCTAGGCTCCCACCTCAGCTTTCTGTATCATAACTCTTCACTCCAATTTCCAACATCTTCTCTGTGTAACACTCCTTCTGCATCTCAGTCTCCAACTCTTCTCTTTGCAACAGTCCTTCTGCACCCCAGTCTCCAACCTCTGCTCTCTGCAACATTCCTTCTGCACCCCAGTCTTTAACCTGTTCTCTCTGAAACAGTCCTTCTGCACCCCAGTCTCCCACCTCTGCTCTCTGTAACTATCCTTCTGCAGCCCAATCTCCAACTCTGCTCTCTGCAACGATTCTTCTGCAACTCCGTCTCCAACTTCTGCTGTCTTCAACGATCCTTCTGCATCTCACTTTTCAAACTATGCTCTCTGTAACAATTTTTGTGCACCTCAGTCTCGAACCTGTGCTCTCTGCAACCGTTTTTCTGCACCCAGTCTCCAACCTCTGCTCTCTGCAACGATCTTCTGCACCCCAGTCTCCAACGTCTCCTCTCCTTAACACTTCTTCTGCACCCCAGTCTCCAACCTTTGTTCTCTATAAGGTTCTTCTGCACTCCAGATTTAAACTCTGCTCTCTGTAACATTCCTTCTCCAACCCAGTCTCCAACCTCTGCTTTCTTCAACGGTCCTGCTGCAACCCAGTCTCCAACCTCTGTTCTCTGAAACAGTTCTTCTGCTCCCCAATTTCTAACCTCTGCTCTCTGTAACAGTCCTTCTGCACCATATTCTCCAACCTCTGCTCTCTGTTACAGTCTTTGTATACCGCAGTCTCCAACCTCTGCTCTCTGAAACGGTCCCTGTGCACCCCAATTTCCAACCTTTGTTTCTGTAACAGTCCTTCTGCAACTCAGTCACCAAACTCTGCTTTCTATAACCGTCTTTCTGCACCTCAGTCTCCATCTTTTGCTCTCTGTAACAGTCCTTCTGCACCTCAGGCTGAAACCTCTATTCTCTGCAGGATCCTTCTGCACTCCAGTCTCCAACCACTGCTCTCTGTAACTTTTGTCCTGCACCTCAGTCACCAACCTCTG